>NW_010972972.1:15371-48440 GCF_000737465.1 Haliaeetus leucocephalus | reverse complement strand
GGTGGATGTGGCAGCGTTAGGTTAATGGTTGGACTCTATCTTAAAGGTCTTTTCCAACCTAAATGTTTCTATGATAGTTTGACAGTAATTACTGATCAAATGCTGTTTAGGCTTTTTTTATTTAAATACTGCACTAACAACTATAGGACGGTTTCCTGGGAATACATCTTGTTGTCTTGCTCTTTCTTTCAGGCTTGCACTGAGATGGTGATGCCCATGTGCACAGATGGTGTCAATGACATGTTTGAGCCTCAGAAATGGGACTTTGATGCACTTTCAGAAGAGTGTTATAAGCTGTGGGGAGTGAGGCCTCGTCCCTCTTGGATCCTTTCTATGTATGGAGGGAAAAACATAAGTTCACACAGCAACATTGTCTTCAGGTGAGACTTGCTTCAGCTTCTAGAGTGCAGTCTTACACCAATTTGGGTTGTCAGTGCAGAGAGCCTGCCTTAAGTAGCAAAAGGATCTGTCTCCAACACTCCAGCTCAATAAATGATGGGCATGCTTTGTGTTGCTCTTGAGAGTAAAATGGTCAAGTTGCAGTGGCCAAAGAAGCCAACTGTTCTGTTGCTGCCTGTGTGACTCTAAAAGAAGAATCTGGGTTGGGATTCTGCCAAATGTAATTTTCTTCCCATGTGGATTCCTTCTTATCTTGTGGCCAAAGTCCAGGCTTCCCATGCTGGTAAATCCGTTTAGCTTTTATGAAGCCAAAGCACAGTCTCTTCCACATAAAAGGAAAGTCTAAACAAGCTCTAGCTGTGGCACAGGACCTTGGTCACTAAAACTGTTGCTCAGGGTGATAGCCTTGTGGATGGGCTGGTGTGCTGTTCCTCTTCCCTCTCTTTTCTGTATCAAAGGGAAAGTAACTTGGGGAGCTTTCCTATCACTGCCAATTGCCCTTTTCTTTTAGTGGTAATTAGGCAAGCTTCAACAAACTTGTGCAAGATCCAAATACAAGGAGATGCTTCCATTCTAGCAAGACATACTGGTGATACAACAAGTTTGTCTGAAACACTTTTGTATGTGGACAATAAGTGAAATAATGTTTCAGTCTAGTGCAAAGATTAGTGCATGTTGCTTGCTCTCTACTCAGCCTTCACTTTCCTTATTTTAAGGTTAAACTCTGCTTTCTTTAAAAGGAAGTTCATGTAGCTGTACTTCTGCTGTGAGGTGATACAGAGTTTTGAACAGCCAAGTACTGGCTGTTCATTAGGTTGTTATGTGGTAGGGAGGCATTTAATAAACCCATTAAAGCCAGTGCTTCAGGAGTTCCGACTTGCTGTACTGATTGCCCACTGCGGGCAGCTTCTGGATATGTAGTCCTTTGTGCTCTGGTTAAAATTGTGCAAAGCCTTTTTCAGAGAAAACCCTGCCACTTCTTTAAACAAAACTCAAAATTAGTCTGTTGGACTTGGTAAATAGGTGTGTATTTTAAAAGTAGAAAGTCCTTACTTGAATTGGGGATTATTCTCCGGATTTTAGCTATTAGCGTTGGTCTGTTTGACTCCAAAGGCCTGTTGCTTTCCTCTTGTTTGCCTTTTGCTGTTTCTGTCCCAGCAGGATATCTGCTCTAGAGTGAGAAATTCCACCCTTTTCCAAAAAACTTTTTGACGAAAAAAAATTTGTTGGTTTAACTTAATTTTTGCAGAGTGGTGCTTATTTCCAAGGCTTGACAGCTCTGTACAGTAGAAATCAGCTTTGTAAGCGATAGACAAGCAAACAAATATAAATAAGTGTTAAGAATTTATGCCAGCTGAAGGAGCTTTAAATGAGAAAAGCTTGAAAGCAACCAAATGAATGAAGTAGTGCTGTACACACAAAGCTTTGGGTCTCAAGCTGGGTTGTTTCTCTTCGAACAAATACATTGTCAACACTGTACATTTTATATAAGAGCCTTTTATCCTTGAACACTGTAGAGTGCTTTACAAAAAATATCCCTGTGTTTACCAGAGGATGCAGCTCCCTGTGGGGTAAAAAGCACTGTTTCAAGTGTCAGGCAACTTGCACAACAGTTTAGCTCAGGAAGGGAAGAATACTTCATCTAAAGAGAACCACTGTCGGGTGGATTTATCCAGCTGCAGTGGGATTGGCCAGGATGCTTAAACTGGTGTTGCCACATCTCGCTCTGCGAGCAGCGCGTTGTACATATTGTATGGTATCGATGCAGGAATCTCCATTGCCACTTTGGTACCTTCTTGGAGATAATCTAGTGTGTGAGTAGTTACTTAAGCTGTAGGCAGATATTACTTGCCTGTCCTGGGCAGCACATCGTTACTAAAACACTACTTTGAGGAAATTAGGTTTTTCAGAACCCTGTTTGCCCTTTCTCTTCCAGCAGCTTCCACTCCTGATACTCTTACTGGAACATGCTGTGTACTTGGTGTGGAAGTGCTACACAGTGGTGGAAATGGTGTTTTGATGCTGTTCATGCATGTGGTGGCAGAGAGCTTGTAGCAGTTAGTAGTGTCTTGTCATCAACATACTATGGTGGTCAAAATCAGCCCAGGTTGAATCAGACAGTACAAAATTTGTTGTGCAGAGTCTGAAAATTGGTATGGATCACACCTAGGCTGTATGCTTCTAAGTTAGGGCAACCACCTATCCAGTTTTGCACTGGCAGGGGAGAGGCAGAAAATGAAGGCTCTGTTTTGAGAGATACTGGACCTATGTGCAGAAGAGGGTATTGTTAGCATAAAAGAAGGGAATGGAGGAAAAGAAGAGAAGGCGTAACAGTGCCTGGCTGAAGAGAAAAGGTGAGAGGAAAAAAGTTAATAAAAGGAAACTTGCCACTTGTGGAGAGTGGATGTGTTAAAAAAGGATGCACAGACAGGGCTGCTAAGATTGTGTAAAACCTCTCCTTGTTCTGGGTAGGGCTGGAGGGCTGAGGAGGCTCTGATGACATGATAGGAAAGGAAACTGTTTGTGGGATAGGCAGGACCCTATTTATGCTGTCAAGGAAATATTACGAATTAAAAACAGAACTAGTGTGCTGATATTTTGCATTTGTTTTTTTTTTCTGAAGCTGTACTTGCCTGGCCACTGCTAGGAAGGAATGGCTGACTTTCTTATTCTTTCTTTTCTTTTACTATTTCTGTTTACATTGGGAAACTCCTGTCCTGCAAGATGGGCAACTGAGTACTTACATGCATGTGTAGTTTTAACACAAATAATCCATTCCAGTTGGTACTGAATTACCTTATTCTGTAAAGCTGTTAAGACTTATGATTATTGTGTGGTGAGCCCTCAGTCACCCCTCCTCTCAGCAAGTATCACTTCCCAAACTGTGTCAGTGACTCTGGTGCCATCACTTGGCAGGAGTCACAGAGGATGCATCCAGAAGCTCCCAGAAACAGCCAGAGACAGTGTTGTTTTCTTGTGGCATGCTTAGTTTCCACATGACTGGGACCAAAAGATCCAAGTTCATGTACATCTTGGGTCTCTCAGCAACTCATCCCCCTGTTGCCAAGGTGCTCTGCTGATTCAGGTGGCCTTTTAAATCAAATGGGTTTTGCTTATTGGTCAGGTCTGTATGCTTTTTGTTTTGCGGATACAAAATGTTTCTCTTCTCCTAAGTCATATTTAGAACCACTGAAAATAAAGAACTACAGAGGTTCAAGATACTTGCTTTATTTGTGTCTCCACTGAAAAAAGTATTAGTTCGGACCCCATCAGGTTTTTACTCTTAGTTATTTCCACAAAACTCTTTTTTTATTCATTATTTTTTTTCTGTTATTTTCTGGTGCTGCCATTGTGGTATCTGTCTAGCTGCATATCTCTTATCATCCAAGGATGTTTTAATTTCTTAGATCCTCCTAGAAACTTACACTGACATACAATAGTCCATCTCTAATGTTTCCTTTTGTGGGTAGGTCCAGTGTTTTAAGTAAGGAACAGGTTTAGGTTTGTGTAGTTCCATAAGTATACGGATGTTTCTTTGTGCAGAAAGATGGACCACATGTGGGAAGAATCTTGTGGTAAAGGAAAATAAGATGTAGTAGGGATTACTGGGTTGAGTCTGAACCTAGGAATGAGAGAGGCAAAACTCTCATCCCCATTCAGCCATTGGCCTGCTCCATGGACCAGGCATTATTTGGAGCCAGATCTACAGTGCAAGGAATCCTTTCATTGACTTGGGTTGAGGGAGGAGGGGGAGTAAATTGCATTAAATTGTCCTGTCCCAGAGGAAGAGTCATTGCAGACAGTTTTTTGAGGGATAAAAGCTTTATTTTAATATGGTTGGTATCAGAAACAAGGGGACTAATGAAAAGTCCAAGCATTTCTTTGCAAAACCAGGTTGGCACCCAGCTGAGACGGTAAAAGGTAGAATTCAGCTCTAAAAGGTCCAGTTAGTTATTAGTTTATGGCAGACTGTGAAGAAGGAAAGCAAAGTGCTTTTGATTTGGGAATTTGGACATGTCTTTGTACAGGGGAACCTGATCCTTTTATGAGAATGACAGGTGGCAGCAGATCTATCTCCAGAGGCTGCAACACTCTTATAGGTTATAATCTGAATTAGCAGATGATTGACAGAAGTGTAGCCTTCCTTAAGCTGCTAATACCTCTGTCAAAAAAGCTCTTTTCAGCAGGGGGGTGGGCACAAGACATTGAGACAGGGCTGAGGTCTGTTTCTGTTGGTACATATGCAAAACTAGTTGAAAGTCAATGTGGGTATGTTGACGTGAGCCGCAGCCCCACTTTTAACTGCTGTGTGGATATACCCTAATGAAGTATTCTTTCCTTACAGCAATGGTGGCCTGGACCCATGGTCTGCAGGTGGGGTGACCCAGAACATCACTGATTCCCTCGTGGCAATTGTGATCCCAGATGGAGCCCATCACCTGGACCTACGCAGCCGCAACCCTTTGGACCCCAAATCTGTGCAGCAAGCTCGAGCCTTGGAAATCCGCTACATGAAGCAGTGGATTGAAAAGGCCAAGCGCAACCACTGAAGTGGTACTGCAACAACTGTGGCCATTATACCTCTGTTGGCTTTGCTGGTAGTAGGGCCAGGCCTTACCACATGGTCATTTGAACATTTCACTCCTGCTTCCTCACCTGTGTTGAAGTGCTAACCATTGCTTGTGCCCATGAGAAAAGCAAGCAGCAGATGGATGGAGAGCATTCTCAGATAATAAAGTTCAGTCAAAGTGCATGGATTGAGCTGCCTGCTCTGGCTTGCTTTCCTCTTCTGCTCTTCTCGAATGCTGTACTTTACCATAAAGAGTTCCTGTTCTAGGCTTGATGCCTTCCTCGCTGCGCTAGGTGATTGCCCTGACTGCTGGTATATACAGTGGATTAAATGGCAGTGCTGTTGATGATGAAACTCCTGCTGCCTTCAGTGGGATTGGATTTCAGACATCCTCAGCTGGTGTAAACTGTCATGGCAGGGGCATGGAGGTAATGGGGGAACAAAAGCCACACCTTACTGTGATGTTTGGTGGAAAGGTAGGGAAGGCATGGGGAAACTGGCTGTGCTGTTTATAAAGAAACTAAACAGCCCTTACCCTTTGGAATTAATGCTGGAAAAGAAGCAAATATATTTTTCTTTTTTTCTTTCCCCCTTAGTTTTCTGGCAGCTTATTAATCAAAGCTGCCTCAGGTGGCTTTCCATTTTGCGCTATACTGAACAGTCAGGGCTGGGCCTGGACTCACTCTGCTGATAACTGGCTAAGCATGCACAATCTGCATCAGGGTTTTATTTCTTCCTTTGCTGTTTGTCCTAATTCTGAAATATCTGCCACTGTGATGATGGTTGCCAAAGAAAACTCTGGGTATATTTTGTGTGTGTGTGTGTGTATGTGTGTGTATCCCCCACAAACACTTAGCTTTTTCAAATCAGGAAGCTTTCGAAGCTATTCTCTGGAAGAGCAAATGTGACACTTGTGCTGGCTAGATCTTATGAAGTGACAAATAATTGGGGTTGTGCCTTGTGTGGGTTCCTCCCTCCCCCCCATTCTGTGTATTGTTCAAATTCTGCATGATCTGTTTGCTGATGGCTCTTCAATAAAAGCCTTTTTAAAAAAATTGTTTGCGGGACAAACTATTCAAAACACAGAATGCAGCTATCCTCTTGGATCAGCCTAAAGCCTGATGCTGAGCTCAACAAGCCAGGTGCACTGGGCTTTCTGTAAGGCTTCCAAAACAGACAAACTGCCCTGATTCATGAGACAGCATATTTGACATTAATAAATGGCTGGGGCAGTCCCCTCGTTTTCCAGCTTTGGCTTCATTCACACTGAAGCCCTTCTTCAGAAAGAATTCTTTGCAGTTTAAAGGACAACTCCATTTCAGAGAGACTCGGGCAAGGCTTCTTGTCCCCAGACTTAAAATTCCAGTTCTCTTGAAAAGTTTTCTCAGCTTTCATGATATGCCTGATAGTTGAGTATTTTCCTAAGACACCAGGTGGCCTGTTCTGTTTCCAGTCTCTTCCCATCCTCTGGGAACAAAGCAAAGCCAACACTGAAATTTTGTATTTTAAAACACTTCTGTGCATCTTCTTTATGCTAGTTCCTAGCATTCCCTTGTCTTATGTTAAACATGGCATTTATGTTCAGACTCTGCAATCTGAACCTCTTGTGCCCTTGAGCAAGGTTATTATTTAAGAGACTATAGAGAACAAGACCAGAGAAGAACCACAGGGGGGAAAGGAAGAGCAATGTAGAATTTGTCTGAAACTTGTTGACTGAAAGCTGTTGGCAATCCCTTTTCCAATACTTCCAATTTTTGGTACTCTCCTGTAAATATACTCCAGTCTTTTGCTCATGTACTTCATAATGACATGGTGGCCTTGAATTTTTTTTGAAACAAGTAAAAATGATTTCTTAATCAAGTGGGTTACAGTCAAGAATTTAGAAATACCATTGTATCTTCTTATGTGTTTATTGATGTGTGGTCATGTCCTGGTTTACTGCAAGGCAAGGAATGGAATCTGCAAGAGTAAATATAAATTTGGGGATTGCAAATGGTTTAACTAAAGAAGCAAGAGCCTGGTCCAACTGCTCCCACTGATTGCTCAGAGTGTTACTCCAAGTGCAAATTCTGGGATAAACATTTCTATGTTGTATGGAGAAAGATGGGATGTTCATGTTGTTGGGCTGTGAACAGTCCAAATTGACAGCTACTGTATGTTGATAATCAGCTTGTGTCTCCTCTCTCTCCCCCGCTGGCTAACTTACTGTCTCAGGAAACAGCTTCTTTGTTTGGAAAACACTTTTTTGTTTCACTCAGCATAAGTACTTTAAACTTTCATTCCTCTTTTCTTTCTTTTTTAATTTCTTTCATAAGCAGAAAAAAATTGCCTTTAAAACTTTAAAATCCATGCAATTTTCAATTTTTAGAAATTACATTTTAAACCAAAAAATTGTTTGGTGTGGTTTTGGTTTGTTTTTTTGGTTTTTTTTTTTTTTGCTTATTTGTTTTTTAATAATCTTACTATTCCATTCAGTTTCTGTCTGTGAGACTCTGATTCAAGTGCATTTTGGATCAGGTTCTTACTGCTTGGGCCAGCTTATGAATTAGGTGACTGGCTCATTTTTAATTGTTCTTCCTTTTTCCTTTTTTTCTGCTCAAGTTGAGTAGTTGAAACTTTTAAGTCTTATTTACCTTAAGTGTTCAGACTTCATCTTAAAATCTATGTATGCATCTCTGTACGCTACCGAGGGACTGTCTGTGGTGTTTGGCTACCTCATCTCAATGTTAGCTCTCCTGCTTGTTTCATGCAGGTGAGAACAAAATGGGCCATGGGAAATGGCCAACTTTCTTTCCAGGTGTATGAGGATGGGCCATACTTCATCTCAGGCTTATGTATGTCCTTGGCACATATCGTGAATGATTGGAATTTAAAAATGTATGTTTTCTACTCATTGGGGAAAATGTAGAAGGAAAATGAATGAATGGTTTGCCCAACGCATGAATCTTACTGGTGAAACCACAGTTTTATGAATAAAAATGCATTAAAATAACAAAATGTGAGTTTCTGGAACTGGATTTTGTTTTGCAACGACATGGATTTTTATTCCTTGGCAGATCTGGAGTTGTGCAAATAACATTGTCTTGTTTGTGCTTGACTCAGGTGGAGTGGAGGAAAACTAGTTGAGGTAATCCTCAGGTTACACACACGCAGCAGTCAAGATGTCAGATTGCAGGTCTCTGCACTCATTTGGTAGTTTCTCACTTCAGAGGTGTAGCTGCGTGGTGAGGAGCAGTCGTATGAACTGGTTATTCTCCATAGGTGACCACGTTGAATGCAATCAAGCTAGCTATAGTGGGGAAAAATCCATTTTGTTTTTGAAAGCTTATTCCAGTCCCAAGCAAACACGCACTTCCTATGTGTCCGTGATGATGAAGGTTGTGTGGATGGATCCGTAAGGTTCCCCGACCTGGCAAGTGGAAGTTTTAACTGGGCTGTGTAGCCCAGAGTTAATCGGGCAGGGCTAGGGCTGCAGAGTCTTGGGAGGGAGCTAAATAGCTTCTGCAGCTTGTGTTTGTAGGTAGTTTTAACTTTTAAGATCATCAAATATTGCATCATCCAAGGAGACTATAGAAAGGAAAGCCCCTCCAGGAACCTAGAACATGCTTTCTAAATCACAGGAAAAGCACATGTGAAGTGAGAATCAAGTTTTGTCTCCCATACTGTCTGCCCACCAAATATGTTGCAGATGAATGTCAGTATGCTTTAAATAAAGGGATTATTTTTTTCTATGTCTGCTCTTTAAAAGGGTATTTAGCTGTTGTGAATCTAATCTCTAAGGAATCATGAATGTAGTAAAGCCAGTAAAGATAGTGGGCAACTGCTTGCAGCTTCCACTGGTATGAATAGACTTGTGCTCCTACATTATTTTGATTCCTTACTCCAGGTGCAGAGATATGGGCATTGAAGCCCCAAGTCAGCCTTTCATTTTTTTCCCTGCAGCCCAACTAATTTTCACCAGCAAATCTGAAACTGTTTGATCCACATGCTTTAGGGCAGTTTCCTTCTCTGAGTCCTTTCAAGAATACAAACCCAAAGAAGAAATGGCTTTATAGCATTAGTTATGTTGCTAACAGCTAATTGTCTTGCTACTCTGAGCCTTGCTGAGGTGGGGACCTGCTCTGTCCCCTCTGCAGCCCTGCGATGGAGGTCCCCCTGGTCCTGGGGCACGATGCCGAGACAGCAACTGCCCACAGCAGTGAAGAGTGAGAATGTGCTCCTTTAGCACGGAGCACCCTTATTTGTGCTTGCCAAGGCAGTCATAAACTACGTCAGCTGTTGCTTATCTTGCAGTTGGGTTTTGGGTGCCAGATATTCAGCCCAGGAAAATCAGCTGGCTGTCGGGGTCCTTTGGGTGTAACGTCTGGGCATCTCCATATGGAAAATGTATTTTCCATAGTCCTCGGTGCTGTAGCCGAGTGTTTCCTTGGTGGGGAGCGAGGGCTCCTTGGGGCGGGTGGGGGCGGCTGCTGCCCAGCTCTCAGGGGCTTTCCTCTCCACTGGTGATTTGCAAAATCTTTTAGTTCAATCCCCCAGTTTAGAAAGTAGGGGCAGCGAAACACTGAGACCGGGAATAGCAAATCCCTTCCGTTTGTCTTGTTGTTTTCTAATGTATGCGACCTCTCTGGGTGGTTTAAGCGGTTTAGGTACTTTCTATAAAAGGGATCTTTTAATGACAAAACTAATGTGATTATCTTACCAAGTGTGAGAGGCGTATTCAAGGTTTAAAGAAAATCTGTTAGAATAGCTGAATGTATCTGCTTAATCCTTTCTCTAATGTGGGTGGACAATGCTCTGGGAAGCAATTGGTCTTTCTTTCTTAGAGTAAATGCCTGGTCTCCAGAGGTAGGAACTTGTTTGCAGCTTTTTATACCCTTACGCTTCACCTTCTAGAGAATACAAAGGCGCAGGAGAGAGGCAGAGAGCTTTGAGAGGCCAAGTTTTTCCTCAAATAGCTGGGGGTGTAACCAATACGGGGCCAATTCCGGCAGGGGGCCGAGCACCCTCCGCTCCCTTTGACTGCCACCTGAATAGAAGGTCCTCCTTTTGCCCTCCTGCAAAACCACGTTTCCCCCTCCCCAAAGTGAAATACAGAAAAGCTTTCTCCTTTCTGAGCGTGCGGGGAAGCTGCTCGCGGTTACTTGGATGACAGGACCCTGTCTGGTTTTGTGTGTTGGGTGAGCAGCCCTTCCCACGCGGATCCATGGCTTCGGGGAATTCTCCGAATGTCCCGTTTTCCGTATTAACCCTTTGGAAAGGTTTGGACCTGCTGACAAGTTATCGCAAGGTGACGCCTGAGCAGGGGTGAACACGGCCGTGCTCAGACAGGGCGGCCAGCACCGAGGCGTGCTGCTGCGGGATGCAGCCTTGGCCGGTACCAGCCTGGCGTTGCTCAGCTCCTCCGGTCTTCATAGGTCTGTGCTTGTGCATCTTTGATTTCCCTACGTCCATCTGGACACGCAGGTCTTAGAAACATTAGGAAATCCTATTGTCCGCAGCAGTTAGCAAGATAGGTAGAACCCCCCACCTTGCCAAAGTGTTTAACAAAGCAAGTAGTGGCTCTGGGACTCTTTAGCATGTGGATTTGGCTTTATAGCAGAGGCAAACAGGTTGCATTTTGTAATTCGTTATCCAAACATCCTCAAAACAGCAGAGAAGGAGGAGAAGGATATTGAGCTGCTGCCTTTCCCAGTTTGAGTGAAACGTGCTGTCTCCTCTCACCACCCGGTAGAGTAACAGAGGGAGAAGAGGTACCTCAACATCGGTGTATCCTCTTCACGGAGACAGGCACTGAGCTACAGCCCTACGTGCTCGTCTGGCTACCCTGGTCATAGAGTTGGCACTTGGTTCTCTGTTGTGGAGGGAGAGAGAGTATTCAAGGACTCAGCACACAACCTAAAAACCAGTCCCAGATGGTACCAAACTTTATTTTCTGAAGGAGGGGAAAGCAATTTGTACAGATTAGGCCTTGGCATCTCCTTAGCAGGCTGCTGTACAATCAGTGATCATAGGATGGTTCAGGCTGAAGGGACCTCGGGAGGCCTCTGGTCCAACCTCCTGCTCACAACAGGGCCAGTTACGGGGTCAGACCGGGATGCTCAGCGATGTATCCAGATGAATCCTGAAAACCTCCAAGGATGGAGCCTGCACAGCCTCTCTGCGCATCTTGCTTAACTGTCTGCGTGGTGAAAAAGTTTTGTACCTAGTCTGAACCTCTTGTTTCATTTTAGTGTGCTTCTATCCTCCCACCATACACCACTATGAAGAGCCCTGCTCTCTCTTCTTGATGAGTCCTGTAGGTGCTGGGAGCTGCTGTTAGGTGCCCTAAAAGCTGTTCCTTTTCCAGGCTGTACAAGTCCAGCTCCCCCATCATCTCCTCACAGGTCAAGTGTTCCAGCCCCAAACATCCCAGTGGTCCTCCACTGAACTTGCTCTAGCTCATCAATGTCTTCTACTGGGAGGCCCCAGACTAGATGCAGTATTTGATTTGTGGTCACCCAGCATCAACAAGAGGGGGATGATCCCTTCCCTGGATCTCCTGGCCCTGCTCCTGTTCATATCTCCCAGGAGGCTGTCGGTCTTTATGCTGCCAGGACACGCAACTGGCTCATGCCTAGCTTGATGTCCACCAGGACCCCCAAGACCTTTTCCACAGAGCTGCTCCCCAGGCTGTCGGTGCCCAGCCTGCACCACTGCAATGAGTCCTTCCTTCCCAAAGGGGCAGGACCTTGTGCTTGCTCTCGTTGAGTTCCGTGAGGTTCTTGTCTCCTTCCTTCAGCATGTCTCTCTGGAAGGCCACCCTTCCTTGAGTGTACGAACTCTTCCCTCCAACTTGGTGTCATCTGCAAGACTAAGAAATGCCAAAGAACTTGAAACCTGAGAACATAGTTTCTTTTTTCTCTCTGTTGTAGAAGATATGCTTGGACTAGTCATGAAAGCACTTGTTCTCTAAAGTATTTGCAGCATTGAAAGGACGACATCCTTCCCAACTACCTTCTTGCTGTCTGCCTCCCTACATCAATTCTGCCCTGGATTCTGCAGCTGAGATCTGACCAGCTGCCAGGACAAGAGAGGAAAGCCCCACGCCGCTCTGCCCTCAGAGCCCTGACGTACATCAGGGCTTCTAGATGTGCCTTGCTGCAATGCCTGATGTCATACGAATGAGCTTTAGAAGGGACATTCAGTCACCACAGCCTCCTTGCTGCAACGAAAAGAGAACCAAGTCACTTCTGCGAGGGACTGTGGAACAGGTTTAACAGGTAAGCACTGTCCAAAAACTGGGATGGGGAAGAAGAGTGGGCTGGGCTACCTCCTTGCAAACAGCAAGGGATTTCTTTTGGAGGGTGGTTCATATGGTCAAATAAGTCTGAGAGGACTGTGCATTGGATCGCCATTGTTTTATCACAGGTATTATACCACCATTTGATAAGTGAGGATTTTGGACCAGAATAAGACCAGAGAGGTCTTAACTGTTTTTCTTCAGGAGAAATGATAAACCTTTTAGCGCGATATTACTGCCCAAATCTTGAGCGGTGCTCCAGGGCTGCTCAGCACTCCCAGGGAAGTTATCTGGTACATCTGGGCAGATGCTGGGGGGGGGGTTCAGGAGTGATGGCAGGCATGGTCCAGTGGGTCACCCAGAACTCTGCTTCCACATCTGCACGTGCATCAGTTTTATAGGAAGCAACTCAACTTCTTGCTGTGTCTAACACCCGTTGGTATTCCACCAAGCGTCTCACAGATCCACTGGCTGCCCTTCGCTTCTTGGCTGAGGCAGGCACTGGTGATGTGGACCCCATTCCTTTGGTCCAAGGGGAGAATGGTGGGCCTCCTCCATGAAATGTGTATATATGTGTGAGCATGCATGGGGAAAAAAATAGTGTTCCTCCTCTACAAAGAAAGAAATTACCTTCTTCTCCCCCCTTGCAGCACGCTGATGTGTCCAACCTTGCAAACTGGGCTCTTCAGCTGCCCCTTAACATTTCACTGTGTGCCGGAAAGGACAGGAGAAGCAGCGAAGGATGTTATTACCTTGCAAAGACCAGTCCCCCATTCTCAATCACCATGAACGAGGCCATTAAAAAGGCCAGGCCCTCCCAGGTCATGCTGCAGGAGCGCGGAGGCTCCCACCTTTCCTCCCAACAGATGAAGTCAGTACTTGCTACGCAAACTAGACTAATAAATGTCGGGGCAGCGGGTGGTGAGTGCAATCAAGTGCGAGAGCCTGAGTTATAGCGGTAACCTGCTGAATTCCTGGGTCACAAAGTAATTTACAGAACAACCCTAATGTCATTCAATAATTATTCAGACAGCCCAGACCCCGGGGGGCACAGCCTCCTGCTGGGTGTATTATTAATACCATCAACAAGCAGCAGGATGTTGGTGTGAAGAATAGAACCACAACACAAGCGTGTGAACCCAAGGAACAAATGAAAAATGGTATTAATAGGATATTGTACCGGTCTCTAACGAGTAAAAAAAAAATCTGTCTATCTTGTCCTAGCAAGTCGTTCAGCAAAATATGAATGTGTCGCCTTCAACAGTGAGAATTGCTCACGGCAGTTTGCAGCAGAAGGGGAGGAAGATCGGTGTGTCAGTGGCTGCTCATTTATATCTCCCAGCCTCTGCGATAGTCCCCATGGAGACTGAACAGGGGGGGAGGTGGTTTCCAAGCGCCCCAGAATAATTTAAATTAATATCCAGTGAACAATGTAAACCTTCCCTTTGACGTGGCGTGGGAATAGGCAGTCACAGCGCTCGAACTGGGTCAGCTGAAAAGGAAGGTAATGCCACAGCCCAGGATTTGATCAGCGGAGTAAGCCAGGGGCTCGACCTCTGCTATCTCAGTCCCTCCCTTCTCCTCCCACCCCCTGCCCTCCAAAACATGAAGAAATGGCAGCCGAAACTTCTTTTTGTGAATGGAGACTTCCTGGCTGAAGTGGACATACATAAAACCTGGGTGCGGGTGTAGAGAGCAACATCTTCTGCAGCGTGTACGGACCCTGGCGCCTGGGTGCCAGATGCAAGTGTCGACTGGGTAGCTTTGCCACAGCTGCAATTTTAAACCATTTTACATCACCGCTTTGGTTTTTGTGACTCTTTCTCGCCCAACTGAAGCTCTACGTGGCCTAAAGGTCACTGCGGAGGTGCAATAAGGAATTACATGGGCAAAACCTGAAGCGAGTCAAGCCTGAAGTAACCTGTGAGTTGTTTCTCAGCTGGGAAATGACAATGGAGGGCTACTTACTACCTTGTGTTGGTCTGGTACATGCTGCTAACAGACAAGCAAAATCTCTCTGGTTTTGACCCTTCCTCATGCAAAGGAGCACACAGTTCTTTTTAAACACGGGGGTGGATGTTTCTCAATGGCATTTAAAGGATCAGAGAAGGCTTCCTGGCCATTTTCTCAGGAATAAATAGCAGATGTTGGTTTATAGCAGAAGAGATTTTGCCTCAGAGCTGTTCATGTAACATGCTAATAGAGCTAGGGTGTTGCCTCAGGCACTACCTGAGGTGGTAGACCCATGTCCTCGTTTGATCCACCACATGCATGGGAGACAGGTCACCACCAGTGACCGGGAAGGGACTTTGAGCCTGGGGTGCTCTGCTCTGCACGGAGCTCTCCCGGAGCATCGCTCTGGCCACGGGCTGAGGTTGTTTCAGGAGTAGTAGCATCAACACTTTGACTTGGGGGATGAGATGAACTCAGTGGATCTCTTTGGTCCTTCTCAGTGGTTCTCTTTGGCCCTTAAATGTGCAAAATGAGTAAATCTCCACAAAATTGTGCAGCGAAAAGGAGCCGGCCATGTGGAGCTGCCCGGTGGTGGGCAAACCCCTGGACTGGTGCACTGGTGGACCAGTTCATCCTCCAGTGGTTGTGCCTGACACGCGAGGAGTGAACATGAGTCTATCTGCAGAGCTGTCTGGGTCCATGATCCAGCAAAGCACTTAGGGCTGTAACGAGACTCGCTGGCTCCATTGTCGAATAAATTATAACTGCGTTACCGGATCAGGGGCTGGCAGATCCCAGTCTGGAAGGCTGTCACCTCCCCAGTGGAGACAGAGCGGAGCAGAATTCAGATTCTACCTAAGAATTAGAGGTCCAGCAGCTGATAGGTGTCCAACTGCGCAGGAGAGGTGCTCCTGAACCTGCAAAGCCATCAGACTGGAAAGCCCCAGAAGTCCAGCAGGAAGACATTTAATGTATTTGGGGAATGCAGGGATAGACAGTCCTGTAACTGGAGGGATGCCCCATCCCTGGAAGTGTTCAAGGCCAGGTTGGATGGGACTTTGAGCAACCTGATCTAGAGAAAGATGGCCCTGTCCATGGCAGGGGAGGTTGGAGCTAGGTGATCTTTAAAGGTCCTTTCCAACCCAAACCATTCTACCCATGGAAACACATGCAGATGGGATCTCTGGCTGGGAACTGGGAGGATCTAGCATCGACGAGTGTGTCCTACTCCCACGGTGAGCAGCCACAGCCTGAGGTTTAAGAAGCAGCTCAGCCATACAACTTGTTTCACTGGCCACAAATGAGTCCTCTTTCTGTGGACTTTTTCAATGTTTGGCCCGTGCTCTTTTTCAATTTTCGGTTTTGCTTTGCTTTTATGCTGCTGGTGCCCAGCAGGCAGACAGGAGGGCCACAGAGAACTGCGGGCAACTATGACGGGAGCTATGGAGGGCTCTGATGTTAGTTTTAGACTCTAGGCCCTTCCTCTTGTTCACAGTTTAGCAATAAATTACTAGTGACATTCACCCCCATCTAACCTCCCTCCTTGACTTCTCCCACACGCGCCACTGCCAGAAGTGACTGTAATTTTGTGCCTGTGCTGCTTTTCTTGATGAGAACCAGGAAAAAAGGGCTGAGAGATGTGTTATTCTGATGTTATCACTGTTGCTGCCTAAGAGCAGGATCACCAAAATACTTCTGTTTTCCCTTTTGTGCTTATGCACGGATGTTGCTGCTGATATTCCCTGAATTCCCTTGAAAAATAAAGAGTGTTTTATCCGTATTCCCCAAGTGCCCAATACAAATGCAAATCAGCTCCAGGCGGTAAACGTTGGTTTGTTTTGTTTTGGTTTTTTTTTTCCCTGGCTGCCCAGCATTGCTTGGCGGGTCTTTTCTCACTTGATTCTTTTCCTCCCTTTCCTTTAGCCGGTGTGTCCGAAAGAAGGTCCCCAAGAGGGTCAGAGACCTGCTCCATTCCCACACCTCTGCCCTCCTCCTCCTCCTCCTCCTCCTCCTCCTCCTCCTGTTGCCCAACTTGTTTAAAGCCTCTTTGTTTATTAACCCCTTGAGCAGAAAGAGCTGAAGGGCTAAAAATAAACCAGGACTCACTTAAATTCCCTAAAATAATGGCCAGGTGGGCCACACTGGTCCCAGATGATAACATTTGGGCACTTTATGTTCCTGCTTTGCTGCCTCTCACGGTGTTCATCTCTTGGACAAAACTGAGTAGGACATCATGGCTGCAGGGAGTCAAGATCAGAGGGCATAAGGTGACTCTGAACTTTCCCATCACTTTAAATAGGTCAGTGCTTTTTAGGTAATAAAATATCTAAATGAGGGACTCCTAAATCCCCCATGAGTGGGATTTGAACAAGTGGGATTTTAACCAGCAAGGCTGGTAAGAGTAACTGGTGCTCTAAGCTGTTAGGCCAAAGCAGGTATCTATTCACTTAGAAAATTCATGCCTTATTTTTTAAAAAGTACAAATAACCAGTAGACTAGACTGCCAGGTTAAAGCCATGCCTGCTATTTATTCTTCTGGAGTTTGCACATTTTCTTACATGCCCAAAGTTCAGACTGATGCAGACTCCCTGTGCCCTCAGGGTCTCTTGACTTTTTAAAAAGAAATTATTTTTAATTGCATTTAAAGCTACAGCTGAACAGATCTGCAGGTTATGTCAAGTGCACACAGGATTACTGCAAGGAGAAGTTGAAAACGAGACATCAGCACCCAAATTCAGCTCCAGCAAACCAGCAAAAGGCAGCCTGCAGGTCCTGCGAGCCTGAAATGAGCATCGCTGCCGGGGCCAGCCACCGGCTTGGTGAGGATCCATCTCTTCCTCCCACGGGTTTCAGACCAACCAAGCACTTAAATACACACTCCAAGTGCACGAGCAGCTCCCATTTACCAAAATGTTCTGGCAGTGGGCTTAGCCTTTAGGATGCCCTTAAACCCAAGCGAAGGGCTGGTGAAGCCCACGTGGGGCTGAAGGATGCCGATTCCTTCCCCGCTGGGGTCCACCAAGGGGCTCGAGGTCCCGCGGATCTGCCGAACCCACGGACCTGGCTGCGTGTCGCCGTGTTTGGGCTCACAAGGTGGCTGGAGCTGTCTGCTGGGAGTGACCGAATTGGGGTGGGAGACACACGGGGCCCGATCCGTCACCTGCATCGCTCCGTTGCCATCTCCCATCTGCCCGGCGCTGACACTGAGCAGCTTGTTCTGCCCTGAATGCTGCAGCTGAGCTGGTTCCTAAAAAAAGACCTCAGAGTTAAAAAATTCATTTGTGTGGGTTTCCTTTTTTTTTTTTTTTTCCCCCCTTTTCATCTTCTTTCCTGCTGCTATTCATTTAGCATGAAATAACCTTCCAAATCAATCCGGAAGAGATCATTTGAAACTGTTGCTGTTTTCCCATTGCTAATTGCTGGTTTGAAATCCCATTCGAATCGCCCTGAATACACAGTCTGATGTTCCTAAGCTAAGTGCCTACCAGGTACTTTCCCTGATGGGCTTTTATTTTCCTGCAAAAAACCCCCAAGTCCTGGCTCGCTGGTTAGCTTTTAATGGGACAATAGTGTCTCTATAGTACGTCTTGTTTCCGAAGCAGAGCCGTGTTTTGGCAGGAACTGGCCGCTGCCGAGTTTCACAGGGCCGGCAGCGCGGTTTGGTACTTACGGACCCAGAAATGAAGCAGTTAATTGCCCTACTGGGGAGGAGGAAATTTCTTGTAAAAATCCAGAATCTGGATGAACAATGTGGCCTTTTATTTTTCAGCCTTGGAATCAAGCCTGGCTGCCCTTGTAAACAAAGAAAGGAAAGAATCACTGAACCAACCCAACACATAAAAACTGACCATGTCTGTCTTTGAAGTTCCCTTTATGTTGTTTGGAAAACTTGGGATTATAGAGGGTTTTTTCTTTTTTCTTTTTTTTTTTTTTTAAGAAAAAGAGGGATGGGAGTTAAGGGAAACTTTTTCTTAAACAGAGCAGAAGTCATTAATTAAGTATCCCATTCATCCCTGGGGCACCGGCTCATCAATCAGATTTCTTATTAGCATTCTGATGACCCGCCTGACCCCCTGTCTCTGTACTGTCTGCATGACGACACGGAAAACCAGACCACACACCGAACGGAGGAGGATTATTCGACACTTTTCCTTACTCCGGGGAGGGGGGACCAAGCCGGGAAGAGGAATGATGACTGATGTTGTTGTTTTGGGTTGAGACAAGTCAATAAGCGGCTCCTGGAGAAACATCCCCGAGAGCTTGGGAAGGTGACATATGATGTCCTGGGGGGGTTGCTGATGCATGCATGGGGCTGCTCCGGGGCTGGGACCTACGGCTCGGTGCCATTGCAGGGTCTCTCTGCTCCCATTGTGGTCACGGTAGGCTCAAATCCAGAGCGAAGAACAGGATTTTAGCGCAGTGACCACCGTGCTCTTACCTTTGGGTAACCCTGGTTGGGAAACGATTGGTTTCTGAAAATGTGCTGGCAGCATCGGGCCCCCAAAGTAGGCTGTGCTCTCAAGGTGGGGAAGGATCCCACATTACCAGTCCTCCAACCTTTCTCCTTCCAGGTTATTCCAGTTACAAGTAATTAGCTGATCACACCTTTACACAACTGCTTTTGGGCAAGTTTTTGCACTGAAAAGAAAAAGGACAGCGACAGCAGCAAGTTATGAAGCGTGCGCATCTTTTCTTGAGAGAAAGTCAAACTACAGCAGCCCCTGGCTTAGCACAGGAATTTGTACATGCACACACATGTGGACACATGGGCACACGCACACACATGCACAGAGCATGCAGCCAGACCGGTGCCGGAGAAAGCGGTGGCCGGCGGAGGGAGGCAGCAGCGGGAGATCACGAGCTGCTCTCCGTTACGTTTGCAGCGACATTATGTGGAGCCGCATGTCAGGGAGGAAGAAAAGCAGCGTGAACGATGTGCCCGTGGTCATGGACGCGGGAATATGGCGCTGCTCTTTGGGCAAGTTGTTATCGAGAGCTGGATGAGATTTCTAATTGAGATTGGTTTCACCAAGTATTCTCAAAATAAAACATGTTGAATTTTTTTTTAAGCTGGGGAGGCTGTTTTCCTGACAAGATAGCTAGAAAATTATTTATTTTACTATTTCCTACTTCTCCATTCTTCTCTCTTTTTCTCGCTCTTTTTCAAAAGCAAAAGTATAGTAATGTGTGTGGTAGATGGAAAAAGGAAAACTGGAAAATTTGGATAAAATTGGAAAATTTCTAAAGTATTTTGGGACATTAATTTTTTAAAAATTTATTTCTTCTTTTTGATTTGCTTTAGTTGGAAGGGGTTGTACCTGACCAAGTATGATATATTCTCCTTTAAGTCTTGGAGCCCTGGATAGTTACCATCACAGCTCATCTCTGAATTTAGGCAATATTCCCTGAGTCACACTAGAAACTGGTAGGGATTAAGCACCTTTAGGGGTGAGCCTCAAGGTTTATCCCAGCAAGAAACGTCCCTTTGGGCAGGGATTTATACCTGATCTCCAGCTAAAACCCCAATGGATAAAACATCCTTGTCTTTGGGGCTCATCCTCAAGGCAGTGGGTTGCTGTCACAACTGAACGGGACATCAGGGAACATCCTGGGTATGCAAGGACATCCATGAGATGGGGAGGATGGAAGTGAGAGAGGGCAGCAGTTTGGTCTTTCACGTTAAATAGCAAAGCAGCACCAGGAGCAGACACCTGAACCCAGGGCTTTGCATCCCATGCAGGTGCCTGTGGCATGAAGCTGCAGGAACACTTCTGCTCTCCGTCCCAATGGATCCTGAACTATTGGACATCAGTGTGAGGGGTGCAAGTCAACTCTTTCTGCACTGTGTTCTTAAATTAGCATTTTATTTTCCTTCTGCTGTAGAGTGAAGCTCGGGACACTTCATAGCATCATCTGAGATTTTACTCCATGAATTCCCTGCTATTGTAGAACCTAGACACCGACATTGCAGGTCTCCCCTCCTCTCTTCCTGAGGCACATTACAGTTCCTGATTTGGTCTTTTGCTGGCATTTATTTCCTATGGCCCAGGGTCCATAGTGGCAGGTGGAATGGAGGGTCTGTAGATCCTGAACTATACTTCTGCCATGGCAGCTTGATGTCCTCTCCCTGACAGAGGCTAGAGGAGACCCTTGGGAAGAGCTATGAGAATGGGATGAGCACAGAGCAACACTCCCCCCAGTCTGTCCCCATCCTCTTCCGATTCATGGCTTGGGGACATCTGGCTGCGTAGCTGTCTGGGCTTCATGACCCAGATGGCATCTTCTGGTCCTGTATAAGCCAAAACACATTCCACCCAGGCAGCCCCTGTGGCCCCAAGTATCCAACTTTGACTAATGTTGTAGGAGCATAAGCAACCCCTCCTTGGCCAGTAACTATGGACCAGGGCCAGTAGAATCAACCAGGGCAAGGATGAGGGCAAGCCAGAAATCAGACTATTAGTCTAAGTGGCTGGAAACCTGCTCCCTGGGCTACCAGCACAGACACATCCTCCATGTGCTCAGAAAGGGACCTGTGTATCCCAGGCACTTTAAAAAAGGTCATATTTTGGCTTGGTGATGGGAAGAGCTGGTGTGCTTAGACGGGCAGCCCTTAATGTCAAGCTGATGGTGCCTGGCCCAGGGCATCCTCACAAAGTCACTTCTGGTCTCAGCTCCTTCTCCCCATAATCCAGAGGAGCCCTAATGAAGCATTACCCTGTTGGGTTATTGCTGGACCTTTCTACATAGCCCTTCATGTCATGGTGCAAATCATGGGCTGTGGGCATCAGACCATGAGGCTCACCTCCATGCCTCCATCACAGCAGATTACTGGTGTGTATTTTGCAGGTGGGAAACACAGAAAGGAATTAAACCTATTACATACTGAAATGATAAGGGTGTGTTTTAGATATTGACAAGTCTAGTTTTCATGGTCCTTGTTAAATAGTGCTCGATCTAGTTCCTCCCTGAGGAATCTGCTATGGCCTGTGACTGTCAGTGGTCTTTGTGTGCTGTGCCATGCTATTCAATACTCAGTGTATTTTGAATTTAGATCAGCTGAAATGTCAGATATTTCTCTGATGATGTCATTTTTTCCAACAGAGTGGCCTGGGAAGCAGCAAGTAAAAAACAAACAGGGAGGAAAGAATGTGTATTGGGTAGATACTGTCACAAAAGAGATAAAATGGGGAGAGACTTGCTACATGGAAGACCTTAAAAATGCACCAAGAGTTGTGAGCCCTTCCGTCTCTCTCCAGTGCAGCAAATGAGGAGGTGAGTTCAATTAGGTACAAGTTTGGCAGCTGCTGATCTGGTGCTGGACCATCTGACAGAGCTATCTGATGTTGTTTGCAAAGCCTGCATAAATTAAATTCCACGTACACAGAAAAAATTTGAACAGGATCTCTGGTGCCAGCAGCTCCGCTTATCGCTTTGTAGCCTGTTTGTGTTCCCTGGCAGATAATCACCATGACTAAAATTTATCTGAAACAGCCAATTTTGCTACCAAAATCTGTTTTCTGACCTTAACTGACTATTCACAGAAATGACAGCTCCCCACCCTCCCCCAGTATAAATGCTAACAAAGCTCCTCTCCTAGGAAATCGATGAGTTTTGTGGACACTTTATAAAGTCAAAATAAGACGCAATGAGTGCTCCAAAGAGCTGGATGGAGGGGCCGAGTGCCTTTTATTTCTTGGTCTTAGTATTTGTGGTAGTTTCCTTCACCTGATTTATTTCTTTCTCTGTTGTGGGTTGCATCTTCAAATATAGAAAGACTTTGTGCAGTTGGATGGCCACGCTGGAAAAATAGCTGCCTGCCACCCTCTTCATGCCAACTTGACTTCTGCTCTTTCTTTCTCTGCTCTTTTCTAATCTCTGTTTTCAAGAGGTCTGTAAGGCAGGGAAAGGTGGCACAAGCATTTGGCGATGCAGTGAAGGGCACTGGGGAATTGATCAGGGTTCAGATGAACCTGGCAAGATCAAAAAAGAAGAGGTTTAACTTTGAGCAGCTCCTCGGGCTGTTCACCATGGGACTGCACATGATGCTGGCTCCAGCCGGTGGTGGGAGCTGGGGCTGAGACAGAGGGAGAAGGAAGGACCAGGGCAGATGCACACAGGTCTGCCCATGGCTCGTTAGCAGATTTCTAATCTAACAAGGCTCTGCTGCCCAGACCAATTCCCTTTGCTGACCTGTGTCTCCATAGATCTCCACTCAAGTCATGTGCATTATAAATCCCCAGTTTATCCTCTTGGGACACAGACTGGGCAGGAGGGCAAGGAGCACTTGCTGGCTACATACAGGAATCTTTTATCCACAAAGAGTTTTTAAGCACTTGAGAGTTAACTTATCTTTCTGAAGAACTGAATTCTTCAAGTGCATCTGCTCATTTCTTCCAAAAGTCTGTTGTTTGTATTTTCCTTGAGTCCTTCTGCCCTCTTTCTCCTTCTGACTCTTCCTCCATGAAGCCCATACCATCCCATGAACCCATATCATGCTTCTAAGGAAAATCCACCTTCAAATAGTGCATCTAGACCACGTGTACACTCTGCAGCGGTCCAGACCTAGTGGTCCTCACCTGAAGATCAGAGCTGAAGGCCCCAGACTACAGAGGGAATGGCATAAAGACGGTCCCTTGCAAAAAAATCACCAGACCTCCTCCAAGCAGGTCTAAATAAATTGCCTCTGGGCAAAATTGAGTGCACAATGTGTGTATTGCCATATTTTGCATGTCTGGCTGTTCGTGAGGGGTGCCAGGCTCAAAACTGGCTCGAGTCATTGGCAACAGTGTCCACCCTGTCTGTGTCGGAGGATGTAGCCTGAATCCCCTCATCCCTCAGGGTTTCTCAGTGGAGAAACTTCTTCCTCCTTGTGTTGCCACCAGAAGACTGAATTTTGCCTATATTGATGACTCTCCCCACTCAAGTTGAATGAGTTCTCCATATTCCTATTCAGATCCTTCTTAAAAGCCCCTTCCATAGGCCCAAAAGAAATAATTCAAAGCCCTACCCCAGAGACAATATTGCCCTTCCTCACCTTCATTTTCCTAAAGCATCCAGCCATATGGACAAGGCTTATGACATCTGGCAACTATTTGTTGTATTATCTGTACATTCTTGACATGAGGCTAATTATGGATATTTTGAGATCTTATTAAGCTTGTTAAGCTTCAAAATGGGAGTAGGAGTGATTAGATGACCTGGAGGATTTTGCGAGAGAGATGCTCTGCATTTTTTTCTCTTTCCAACTTTGCTCCCAGTCCAGTTTAAACGTGCAATGAATAGAAACAGTTTTCCCCTTCAAAAAGGAGTGTGATGACCTCTGAGTGGCTAAAAAGGATTTTCAGGACATTTTGGGCAACTGTCCTGCACTGATTTGACACCTGTTGCTCCAAAGGACGTTGGGCCGAGTTGGCAGGTGCCCTGAGTTTTTAAGGTCTGGGTGGGATTAGTTTGATTATGTTGATCACGGGGGCTCCCTTCAAGGTCAGTGGGAAAACAGGCAATCGCAAGGCAGGATCACTAAAATAGGGCAGGAAAGTTACTCTGGAGCTTCCCGTTTCTCTCCGCCAACAAGAATCACAGAATCATTTAGGTTGGAAAAGACGCTTAAGATCATCGAGCCCAGCTGTTAACCTGACACTACCGAGTCCACCACTAAACCGTGTCCCTAAGCACCACGTCCACAGAAGAGGACCTGTGGGCGCGATGCTCATGTGGGGTCCTCTTTGAGAGCCACGGTCAGTGGCTTTTGGGTCTTTTTTGACTGTTTGTCAGCATCTGTATTTGGCAATCTGGTGAGCATCACCTTGCGATCCTTACTGGGGTGAATTACGGCTGTGGGGATCCTCCGAGACCCTCGCGTGGGTCACTCGAGGGAGGGTGTGCGGCGTACAAACCTCCGTCCTCCAGCGGGGAACCCCCTGGGAGCACCAGAAGGGAGACGACAGCGTTAACACATGAAAAGGGCAAAGCTTGAATGCCTTGGTCAAAATCCAAGCCCCCGAGAAGGGCTCTACCAAAAATCCACCTCGGACGAACTCAGCAGCCCCCCGACACGCGTGGCGGTTCGGACACGCTAAGCAGGAGTGGCCGCGTTCCCACCGCCGGGCGCGCAGCGATATGACAGCATGCCAAAGGATCTTTAGGGGCTGGGGGGGGGGGAAATCCTGGCATAGAATTTAAAATGTGCTCTAACCTTTTCTGCAAACTGAAAGCAAGAAAAATGCTCATAAAACTACTCTTTGTGCACAGAAAGAAGTCCGTTTTTATACTGTTGCTAAGTTCCTTATTGTTTTCTGGCTGTTTTTTGTGTTTCTGTGGCAGCCTTTTCTGTGGGCCTCTTTCAGTGACTTAGCTATATTGGCCTGCAGATAATTAGATCAGTGCTATCATTTTCACTGTCCTTTTTCCTCTGGGGCTATTTGCATGATAATGGCAGTTTGTGCGACTCTCTGCCTCCGTCTCCGTCTCTCTTTTAACAAGACACCATTTCTAAACATGAAATAATTCAGGGAACAATCTGTGAGTGGCTCTGTTAAGAAAAGACTGAAAACATCTGGTTAAGAAAACAAAAATCCAACATTTTTGTTAGCTTTAGCGTTCAAAAAAAAAAGTGTTGTTTTTTTTTTTTTTACTTACAGTATTTTTAGTCTATATGTGTTTGCTGTATGCAAAGCTCGTAACCACAGTATACTCCCACTTTGGGTATATACGTATATATAATGATTTATTATGTGTTTATCTAGATAATTTATAGACAAGTAAGATATTAAGATATTAAGATTTAAACTCTTAGTGAATCCTATGAAAATTTAAAAGGTAGCTCTGCCCCACAGACTGGTTTTGAACCCCCCTTGCTGTGAACGAAGTCTCCTGTTCAGCAAGATATGCCCAAATCTAAGCATGAGAGCAAACGCATTGAAATCCAGAGGTTGACTTGGGTGGCTGACACTTGTGTTGTGCTGATTTAGGGTCTGGGGCTTTTCATATGAGAACGTAACGTGGCCAAGGGTGGGCCAAAGCAGCACTTTGTGCAGGAGCAGGGACTCCTGCCCTCCCTGCGTCCTGCAGACCGGTGGCCATCTCAGCCTGCAGACTGTGCTGCACCACCGAGAAGCTTATTTTTGCTGTAAGAAAGGGGTCCTGGGACCAATTCCTGCTCCTGATGGGATTAAACTCCCTGCAGACATACCTCAGCGGGGGAGAGAATAAATGGTGAAAAAAAATAAAAGGAGTTAATAAAATTGGTGCTGGTATCAGGAAATCATGGAATTCAGCCGAGATCTGGATTTCCCCGTGGCAGCTCAGCAAGGGGAATCAGCTGTCCTGCACCCCATGTTTTTTGACATGGATCTGTCAGTTCTTCATGTCACTCTGGCAAAAACATATTCCTGGTCCAGCTCCAGGCCTCGGAAACCTCCTCAGAGCAGCCCAGGGCTGCAGCGGGTGGGTGGTGAGACTGGGAATAGGAAATGGTATTTGCCTGTTTAGTTAAGCTTATTAAAAACTGGAACCTTTCTAATAGGCAGTTTTCAATAGGCAAAACTGGTCACAGTTTTGATAGCATTTTCAAACTGAAAATTAAAGCAATTAAAAATTCCACAATTGTCTTTTTTTTTGAAAAAAAAAAGAAAATTCTTGGAAAGAAATAGGGTTTAACCATTTAAATACTGGGACACAGTGTTGACCAACATTTTTAAAGATGATCCTGCATTGCAAATATCTCATAACTATTGTAACACACCAGAAAAAAAACCAAAAAATCCTTTAGGTAAAGAATGAGATGGTGACAGAGCAGCTTCCATAGGCGGAGACCACCTTGTTGCCAGGGTCATCACGTTACAGATCCATCAGCTGAGCTGCACCAGGTTTTTTAAGAGACATAAAGGAATAAGAAGAGTTATGATGGCATTGCCATGGTCACAGGTACCTGAAGTCACCTCCAAGTCAGAGACTCTTCAGCATGGTTGAAGCATCATTTGAGAGCTACCCGGAGTGGGAGAGAGGGCTGAGCCCAGGCCATGGGAGGGCTGGAAGGACAAGCAGAGTTTAGCTCAGAGCTACATGGAAGCAAGATGCCATATGTCGTATGAAGATTTTGGCATGGGGTTTCCTGGCTCAAGAAAATTGGTTATTCCCAAGTGGAGGGCAAAGAGACAGGGACTGGCTCACCAGAGTCCTGGGAGTCGCTGATGCTCAGCAATTCTGAAAATTAAGGTCCATGAATTGGGGTTATTCATCATTCAATGAAAGGCAATGGAAATGGCTTCACTGGGGGTTGGACCAGGTCCTTACTTCACAGCATAAATAATGAATGAGAAGACCCCTTTCTGAAGCACTGGTGCTGAGCTGTGTTCGACCATGGACCACACACCGAACAGCACCCAGCCCTCCTACGCTCTCCCGTGTTGTGGATGGCGCATGGCCGGACCTCTGAGAAACACCGCCGTGCCTTTGGTTTCAGTGACCATTCTGAGATACATGAAGACTATTTTGCAGCATTTGCTAAATCCTCACTGTTTGCATCAGGTAAGATTTGAGGAGCTCCTGTCTTCCCCAAAGCCATGGAGCACTTCCCAGCAAAGCCTGCCAGGAACCATGAGATCAAATAAACTGGTTCCTGCCAAGCAAACAGAGATTAGTGGAAGGATAGCGTGCAGCAAACAAGGCAGTGCTTGACATTAGTTGCTATCTGTTTGCATTTCACATTTTATTTCCACCCAGCAAAGGTCTTCCAAGCAGCACCCTGCACGACTAGCAAAAATGAAAGAATGATTTTGATCTCAAAACCCACACATTTACCTGCAGAAACACCTCTGAGTGAAGATAAAACCCAGCAAATTTCAAGGAATATACAAGGACTTAGGAAAAAGAAATATGAAAAAATATTTCTCAACATTATGAAAAGTAATTTCCTTTCTTATTCTTTTCAAGTATCTGTAAATGTTTCCTAAATGCATACTTCTACCAGTAGCCAAGTGCCGGACTACGAGCAGGACTTAATGAAATGAAATTAGAATTTCAATCCCCAAAACTCTTCCCTGAAGAGGCAAATGATGGTTTTTGCACAGCTCTTGTAGTGGTGACAGAGAACCACCAGCGGTATACCCAAGTGCTGTATTCAAGAAAGCAGCCCACAAAACTTGCACTATTTTTGTGGCAGACAAGTTCATGTTTTCTCAACTTTTGTGGGATTTTGATCTATACCAGGTCATTTTTAAGCAAGCCATAAATGATTATGCAAAATTTAGGTGGAAGACTGATATATTACAGCTAATACTCTTCCTGAATGCCCATGTTTTCAGAGGGTATGAAAAAACATTTAACCCACTGAAGGCAACTCCAGTGAAGAGCTGAAAGCCTGCTGCCATCACCTTTAAAATTATATAGAAGATTTGAACAGAAGTCACAACAGAATGAAGAAGATGAGTGTTTCTCCAAGTGGCAGGTTTATATAATGACAAAACCATCTACAGTCTAAAATAGTGAAAGCAACACAAAGTTTGTTAAGCTGGTGCTGAGATTTGTTTTCAGATGAGCTGCCCCAGGAATTAGATTCGGACACGGTCCCTTCCCCATTGCATGCTGCTTCTGATCTTGTTGTCCTTAAGCTTCCAGTCTACCTTCCCATAGATAGATTTCCTTCACAATATATCATATACAAAGTGCATAACACAGCTGTGGAACAGCATTTACAACTGCTCAGATGAAGGAGAATGAGATGGCCATGATGGAAGAGCTGATTCACCGACAAGCAACCCCAGTTTTACAGTGGAGTAACCTCACTGAAATAAGGAATTCTACTCTTCTAAAACCAAGAGTTGGGTCGGGCTCAGCTGAACGATGGGCTTTCCTATTCATCCATAAGGTTAAATACAGTCCCCCCACGTGTGGTCCGTGTTTCAGCTGAGTCCTGCACTCCTCACATGGGCGAAGCAACCGTTGCCTTATGAGCAACACGATCCCAGGATAGGAGGCTGCAGGACTGGGCTGTGTAAATCCCCAAGATTTCAGAAAATACTGGCATATGGGAAATAAAGTCTCTCCCTGATGAATTTATGAACTCTGTTCCAGTGGAAACTTTGGATATACAAACTTGATTGGATGAGGGCTTGAAGTGAGCCACTATTTCTTTTCCAGTTCTAAACCGTATATGCTTTTTTTCCTTGCTTGCTTAAAATAAGCATATAAAAAATCTCAGGTTAAATGTTTAAAGTTCACCTCAGACACTTGTGTCTAGCTTACCAATACTTTGCTGAAACCCAGCAGTCTCCAGTGGCATCTCAGAGCTCAGCCCAGCCTGGCCAAGGACCAGGAGAGCCTTTACAGGATCTCCTGATGGACCGATGATCCCCTGAACACGCACAACACAGCTCTCTGCTTTATCCTTGTACAACTCTTTCCAATGTGATGCAGTGCTTACAAGCACACGTCACCCACTTACCGGTGCCAGCAGAACCACCAAAACCTGCTTTGCCCTTTCTTCTGGAGGGAATATATCCCAGGAGAACATGAGACACACACCAAGATTGAAAGAGGGGAAGGGAAACTGAGACAACGGCATCCAGAAACTGCAAAAGGAAAACAGGGCTTCATTTGCAGGGTGCCAAGTCTGCAGTCCTGTGTCCACTAATAATTTCATCCAAATAAAACGGCATCTCTAAGAAGCCAAGACCATAAAGGAAGGAACCGTGTATATGCACGCATATGAACGTGCATCATTTGAGGGGGTCTATAATGATTTAAGGCAGGTGAGGACTGAATCTACGTAAGTCACACGATCTTGTATCAACACACATATACTAAATTTAGGTTAAGTGGCTTAAATTTGGCTTGAGCGGAATATGCCTTTCAACCCTCCTTCTGATTTTACTGAATATTTTCTTGTCAGTTCTTCTTTCTTTATTAGTCGGGAAGCAAACCGGTATGTTTTAAAATTTCTCCCACTGTTGCAAGTATAAACTTCCTGAAGATTTTAGCCTGTTTGCAAGAGATTCAGTAAAATGAAGACTTTTTTTAGGTCAACATTTTCTTCTGGCAGACTGAGCCTGAAGTGCACTTTATTTCCCTTTAATTTAACAGCTCCAGCAGCTTTTCCAGTTAAATCGACTGTTCATTATTGAGCCCATTTATGAAGGGCTGTGCAGTGCAGTTTAATGAATCCCTGGCACAAAGCTCCCTTTCAGCGTAGGGAAAGAATAGCAGCCTATTTAGGTCCTGTAGGGCTGTA
The DNA here is from genome assembly GCF_000737465.1 of Haliaeetus leucocephalus. Taxonomy (NCBI): domain Eukaryota; kingdom Metazoa; phylum Chordata; class Aves; order Accipitriformes; family Accipitridae; genus Haliaeetus; species Haliaeetus leucocephalus. Next base: position 19,010 of record NW_010972972.1, on the reverse strand, counting down.
TGTCAAAGGCTGCCTATAATACTTGTCAGGGAAGGGCAGAAATTCCCACTGATATAAGAATGTGCAAGAAATCAACTTTCACAACCAACTCGCCGATTAAGACGCGATCAGGAAATGAGACTGTAGGTTGTGAGCGGTGACACCTGTTTGGGCAGCCAGATTTTCCCATAACTTGACAACCATATGGGCCGTACAACCGGGCAGGGAAGAAAAAGTCCTCCCTCCCCTGTCGTAGAGATTTTCTTACTTTCACGCTGCCTTCCCAATGCCGGGGTGAAAGGAAAACGGGTGTTGTGAATTGTGAGGGCTGGGCTCAGCGCTGGATTTGGTTTGCCTTCCCCAAGGGCAGGTTTTGCTAGTGATCATAGAATCATGGAATGGTTTGGGTTGGAAAGGACCTTTAAAGGTCACCTAGTTCCAACCCCCCTGCCATGAGCAGGGACATCTTCAACCAGATCAGGTTGCTCAGAGCCCCGTCCAGCCTGACCTTGAACGTTTCCAGGGATGGGGCATCGACCACCTCTCTGGGCAACCTGTTTCACCACCCTCATTGTAAAAAAAAATCTGCTTTATATCAGCCTGATTCTACCCTGTTTTAGCGACGGGACACAGCATGAGATGTTTCCTTCAGGCTGGATCCTAGTGGGATCCCGTCCCAACATTGCAGAGGATTTACCCCGGTGTTGGACACAGAGACGGGCGGTCCCACAAGCATCAGGAGGGCAGATTCAGCTTCTGCAACCGCCTCCAGTGAAGAGCTGCTCCACAAAAGTGCTGGCACCGTAAGGCGGTCCTCAGCTGTCCAAGGCTTTCTTGTTTGCGTAAGCCGCTCTCTCCTTTCTGGCCCGCTTGGTCTGTAAGGATAACAAATTGTTCTTCTTGCGAAGGGCTTGATCGTGTGGCTACGAGCTCAATTTGTGGCCGGTGCAAAGCATTAGTGAGCACAGCGTGTCCCTGCTCCCTTTGATTCACAGGGTAACTGTGCTGTGGTTCCCGCAAAAAAGCCACACTTGATGCCAAGGGCATCGTTCTGAAAAGCCTTGGTTTAATCCCCAGAGCTGGTTGAGATGCTGCTACCTATAATGAGCAAGAAAATAAACAAAACCCAGATAAATTTCCTACACAAAAGTGGGCAAGAAAACAGCAGTAGAGCCCCTGGAGCCCCTTACTGAGCACTGAACGCTATCCTGCGGGATGAAGGTTTGAGGTGGGGGAAGCACTTCTGCAGCCACTTCACTCACCTCGGTCTGATGGGGGGAGAGTGGAGGGACGAGGACATCTGGTCCGAACATTTGCCTGGGGTTGGGGTTATTTTGTGGGTCTGATCCCAGCACTTCCCGGACATTAGACCTTGCCAGCGAGCCGAGGTGGATCGCTGGTGGGACGTGAAGCCGCCCTGTGCAGGCTGAGCATCATCAACCCGAATGAGCACAGGCAGAAGAGAAGCATTGGCTCATACAGCCGCTGGGAAAGAGAGGTGTTTTACAGGAATAACCAAACCGCTATTTCCCTGGAAAAATTAAGTTTCTTTGCAAGTTGTTGACATCATGTGGCTTAGCAAATTTCCCCCCAGGCATTGCCCAACTTGGGGTAATCAGCTCTGCTTGAGAGAACACGGAGAATAAGCATGTTTAATGCAATTATGAAGGCTTTCTAAATCTCCAGATCTGGTTGAGAATATGTAAATTCGGCTGCTTAGCACAACTGAATGCAAACTTTCCTTTGCATGCCTGACAATTGTTTTAATACTCTCCAATTTTTAGGAGGTAATAAAGTCTCCCACTAAACCGTAGCTGAGCTCTCAAAGCTGTTTAATTGAATGAATTCAGCCTTACAGAAGAGAAGCCAGGGCTTTCAGCTTTTTTTTCTCTAAGCCACCGGATATTTAGCCACTCTGCATATAATACCACCCAGACTCATTAACAACCCCCTTTAGACAGGCTATGAAATATTGCCGCTGTAATGCTGAAGCAGATACTAACTTGAGGACAACTTATTTGCTGCTCTATGAGAGTCGTTTCATGTTGCTTAGATAAGAAATGGTCCCCAACTGGCTGCACATCCAGCGACAGATAGCGATCCCCATTTTCTAGACCCATGTGCAGCTTGAAGTGGCCTCAGAGTAGATGCAAAACTATCAGGCGCAGCAGACGGGATATATATGTTGTTCTTTACATTTCCCCATCAATAAGGGAGCTTGGAGCAGACTGCAAAGCTTGACAGCGCTTGACAGGACCTGAGGGCAAAAGCTCGGGTAGCTAATCCGTGTCAGTTGTATTCAAGCTAAGTAGTTTAAATCCACCTTCTATGTAGACCTACTCCTTCTGATATGGAGACGTATATAGATTTCCCATAGCCCTCTGCCTACCGGGTTTTTTTGCTTCAATTACACAGTTGCACTCAGAGCAACTCTCTGAAGAAGAGAGTCTGGGAGGCTCCAGCTGAGCAGGTTTTGCAAGGAAACCCAGTCCAGATGTGCCAGCACCAGAGCCAAGGCTGTGCCTGGGACCGCCGGGCTCTGCCTGCCGCTGGGACCCTGCTGAGATGCAGGTGAGAGACCAAGAAAATCAGCATTTTTGTTTTGTAGAGGATTTTGAGCCTTTTTTTCCTCTCATGAAATACATGCTTTCCCCTCTTTTCTCCTTGCAATATTTGCTTTGCATTCAACAAGTGTTTGAAACAAGTCAGGTGAATTTGGCCCATTTTTCCTTTTTTTTTACCACGAAGTACAGTCTTAGGAGCCTGTTTCCCTTTCCTTCTGCAGAGTTTCGCTTTCCATTTTTTTCCTTCCAACACAAAACTACTGCATTTCTAATGAGTCGATGCAGACCAAGAAAACTCACTTTTTCAGTCAAAATCCGATATGCATCTTTATTTATATTTGGATGTATAAAATCACCGAAAATAAATCTGGACCTCAAAGGGTTGAGGTTGTTCTGCATCAGTGCAAAAGTCTTCTAAAGAAAAACCAACCAAATACCTTTTCCCCCCAGAAAAGACAAGATAGTTCCTTCAGGAGCCATTATCAGTACTTTCAGTAGCCACTTCACTAATTTTTTCTACCTTCTGTATGGGAGATTTATACTGCTGCTTCACTAAAGGCATGCAAGTAAAAACCTCCAGTTTTAACTGAATGCAGCCCGGTCATTTAAAATCTCTGCTGGATCACAGTGCTAGATTTTCTCAGGACTACACCTGACTAGGAAAATACAATATGCCAGGTAATGTTCATAGCAATGAGCGTGGAAAAAAACTCCTTGGCAAATTAAATTAGGCTCACGCATCATGGCAGGTGTCAGAGCAAGAGTGTGCCTCCGTGCCCGTGCACCTAGAGCTGTGCGAGTGATCCAGCACCAGCGGGTCTGACCTCGGGCAGAGGAACACGTTTTGTGCCAGCCGAACCGATGGGGGGGGACAGCGCCGGGGGTAGTCGCACGCCGGTGATGGGGATCACACTGGTTGGGTCTGGGGGATGCTGTGTACCTGTCCCAGGGTCTGTGTGTACCTGTCCCTGTGTGTGTGTACCTGTCCCTGTGTGTGTGTGTACCTGTCCCGATCTGCATGTACCTGTCCCAGGGTGTGTGTACCTACCCCTGTGTGTGTGTCCCTGTCCCTGTGTGTCCCTGTCCCTGTCCCGGC
>NW_010972972.1:6575-14780 GCF_000737465.1 Haliaeetus leucocephalus | reverse complement strand
GTGCGTGTCCCGAAACCACGGCCCCCGCAGGATTCACCCGTGTGCTCTGCGAGTCGCCGCCTCCTGCCGTTTGGGAGGCGCTGCAAATAAAATGTGAAATACTGGGTTCCTTCAGGTGTTTTTCTAGCGGCCGGCGACTACCTTTCCTTAGCCCTTTTCCTTCGGGGTCAGGTTGTGTCCTGCTGTAGGCAGAGGCCCTCGGCTGTACCTGTCCTTAGGCGGCGTTGGAACGGGGGCCGCGCTTGGCGAAGGCGGCCGGGGCCGCTCGGACGCGGTTTCGGTCTGAAAGTAAGACCTGGTCAACTCTTGCGGCGCGGTTAACATTTTTCCCAGGTTGGCGTGCATCGCAAGCGCTGGCGGATGTTCAGCTGAGGACACAAAGGCGAGGAAAAACCATAAAAAATTAAAAAGCGAAGCAAGATTAAAAATGCTGCTACCAAAACTTAGTGTCCTGAAATTTAACAATGTCTTGCAGGATCTTGCAAACAGCAATTTACAGCGATAACGTAAGTTAATTGATGGCGTAAGTTCGGGACAAAAATGTACTGTAGCCGCTGCGGTGGTGTGATTCCTTCGGACGGTTGGATTCCTTCCAGGAATGTGTCAAAGCTCGGAAAGCAACGTGGCTCGGTCTCATTGTGTACAGGAGATTATCTGATAATCATTTAAGTTATGTAAAAGAGTCTATGATAGGTCCTGTAAAAATAAAGCTACACAATAGATCTAAGGTCTGTGGTTGTTACTGCCGTTGAAACGCGGCGTTCAAGGGGCTTTCACCGCGCCTCCACCCTCTGTAATGGTTTCTTGGCAGGAGTTAAGACGGGCAGTTGTTTTTGTCTTTCCTGAATCTTTTGAAATGCCGTATTTTATCCACAGTCGCCCGTGTGTGTTTTGCCTTCATTTGTACCGGCTGTTTCTTTAACTTACTAGAAAGAAGGGAATGATAATACGCTACAAAGCCAAGGGATGAAAATTGTTACAGTTATGAAAACAGATCAAAATGCTCAGAGGTTTCCTATTGAGATGCAAGTCTTAAAAGGCAATCCCGCAGTCTGGCTCCCCGCCAGCCCCAAGGGGATTGTTTGTTTTTGAAACGGGATCCACATACGGATCAGCCTGAGGTTTTACCCTCGGTGGTGACAAATCCTTGTGCCTTCTGTCTTTTAAAAGATAATGTGAAAGGTGAAACAGTTTTCTTCGTTCATCAACCCAGATTTAACTTTTCAGAGACTTGGGGTCAAGGCGTTGGGGTGCGTGGAGAGGCGAAGCAAGATCTTTTGGAAATAAACCTTCAGATAGTTTGTTTCGGAAATTGGCTTCATTTTACTTTTAAACAGCAAGAGCTGTAACTTACGCTGCTGCCTCTTTCCTCCCCGAAAGCTGCCCAAGGTCTCCACAAAAGCTGTATGGAAGGGAACCACTGTGGATGAATGTCCACAACACTCCAGCGTCTAAGAGCTGCACGCTGTTAAGGAAATGCTCTTTTCAAGTATAATTTTGCAGTAGTTTATTTAACTAAGCTTCACGAGAGCGTGTATGAGGAACAATGGGCGGCCGGTCCAGCCAAGGTAGCTACAAATTAGGTTAATCCTGCCCCGCTGCTGGTTTTGATGAGGGGACAATGTCCTGCTCTGTGAACTCAGTCCTGCCGCCTTCACTTTGGCAAACCTCCCGGTGAAGTTTGCGTTCACAAGCAGCGCTCTGCCAGGTCCAAGCAGAGCCTGCGTATAACCACGGTTTAGATTACCTAGACAGGGCCAGCTGGGGGGTTATTTCAGCTGGAGAGGTGGTCTTGTTTGTTTAGCAACTGCTTCAAGCATGTGAATTTGTAGCACGAACTGGCAGCTGCTTGGAGTATCTCAGCTCGAGGGTGCTGCGCTGAGCTATCGTATTGCCCAGCTTTCTCACCTGAGCCGTGCGCCCGAGGTCGGCGCGTTCAGCAGGCCGAGCAGATGAAGGGGAAGCTGATAATGGAATGGTCTCTGCTAAGAAAACACCTTTTTCACTTAGGATTTCACTGAGCAATTGATTTATTTCACAAGCTCAATATGCAAATGTGTATTAACCGGGGATCTAATCCTGAAGACCTTGCAGCCTATCCTGTCAGCTGTCTCACAGACTTCAGTGAGGCTTTGCTCAGAAGAAGTCTAAAAGAGGTCTTCGGGAATAGAGTCTGGGATATGCTATGTAGACGTTGCAAACCTGAATGGTTTGGTTGCCCACAGGCCTCACCTTTTGATTCCAGGTAGCCGTGAAGTGCCACAAATCTGACCTGCCAGTGGTTTTCACTCATTTGGTGCTCTGCTGCCTTGGTGCCCTGTGGTACTCAGCAGCTGAGCATCGTCAGCCTTCTTGGGCGAGATCTTGTCTCAGACCAGTGGGAGAAGCGGCTCTGTGGGTGTCAGCAGAGCCGGGCTGGTGTAAAACTGGCATGGCAGCCCGCTCCAGATGCTGCCAGGCTGGGAGGGTTCTTTGTGGGCTTGCAAGAAGTTGGGAACGGGCTCCAGGAGTCAGCCTGACTGAACAGCAGCTGCGGATGTTGCTTCGGCTTAGCTGCTATTCTGCAATAGCTTCTTAAAGGGGGATTTTCAGTTCATAGGAGATTACACTGAAAAAAAAAATCAATAAAAAAATTAGTATTCTTCAAAGCACCTCTGCGTTTTTGCCAGAGGATGGATGTATTTGAGGAGTACCTGGGATGGGAAGCCTGATGAGGCTGGAAAGGAGCTAACAATGGCTGGGTCGATCCTGGCAGCTTTCCCCACAGCAGAGGCCAGACAAAGGACTTCGGTGCAACTCCTGAGGAGTGCTGGAGCTCCTCTCCCTGCTGCGGAGGAGGCGAGGGCACAGCTACCAGACCAGGGCTTGCCATCTAGCGGAGCTGCAGCTTTCAGCTGCTTTGTGCATGTGTGGGCTCTTTTTGTTGTGGTTGTTTCCCCCAGCTTGAATAGTGCAGGCACTGAAAATGTCACAAGAGTCTCACTCAGGAACACCCTTGGGAACTTGTTTTCTCCACTGAAACACTGAAGAGCATCATCTTAAGCGTCTGTAAGAATAAAACCTTTTGTAATCGAGCAAGATATTTTGGGTTATCTGCTGCACTTTTACAAGGAGTCTGTCCCTAACTAAAGCTGATCCTTTTTAGCTTTTCTGTCTTAAAAGAAGTGTGTCCCTTTGAATGGCAGCGGGTTCTCGTTTGGTTGGATCAAGGTCAGACTATCAAACTATTTCGTTTTGCAAAGCCCCTGCACCGAGTTCCTCAGATATACTAAATTCCGTTTTGTTGCCAGTGTACTTTACACATACCATCTGATTTTACTGGAGATTTTGGTGGAAAAGCATACACAGCTGAATAATTTTTCATATGCAGTCAAAGATGATAAAGGGGAATAACAAGAACCCCTCGTTCTCTTTTTAAGTGAGGGAATCTTACCTTTCCTTAATGGTGATTTACTGATGAACAACAAAGCGTTCACCATGAATAGTTATTACTGCGTCTCAGTATTTTGTGACTTAAACGGTCTGGGTCTTTTCCAAAGCCGCTTCAAGAAAGCAGAAAGATCCCTTTATTTTCTTGGATGGGCTTTTGAAAAAGGCTCACTAACTATTTCATGACCTGAGCTTGGGATTGCTCTAATACGGCCTGACCGTCGATGATGAGTCACCTTCGATGAGCTTACATAGTTGTTCAAACAATGTTAGGAAAAAAGATACAGAAGTTTATTGTAAACTCTTTTTGTTTTCTGGCTTTTTGAATAAACTCCTTTTGGCAAAAACTGAAGGTCATTCTGCAGTTATTGGCAACAGGAGGAAAAAGGTGGTGAAGCAATTCCGTAGTGATGTGCAAGCAATTGCGATGGAAATGTGAGAGTTCAAGCCTACAAACCTGACTATATGAAATGAGAGTTGGGAATGCTTTTAGGATAGCTTTGTGTCAACTGAAGAGATTGCAGCCTGCCTGCTCTGTAATAAACTCATCTCTCATTTTTAAGATTGGTAACCACTTGTTTAAAACCCAATGTTTTTTGTAACACATCTACAGAAAAGAGTAAAAATAAAGTGCATTATAGTGACACCCTCTCCCAAAATCTGTGTGGATAAAGATTGGCAGAGGATTGCCAAAAGGTGAATGTTATGAAAGTTCAGGGGAGAACTTCTATTTTCTGTGTATTATAGTATTTTTCAGTACCTCACTGTAACCTTGATTAACCTTGGTGACTCCCCTCCATCACCGGCAGAGAACTACTGGAGGTTTTTAGTCTTTTATGCTTTTTGGACCGCCTCCATGGCAACTGTAAATGTGCTGTCAAAGCCTTATTTTTTTTTTGTGGGTTTTTTTTGGTTGTAGTCCACAGACCCACAGTTGTCCAGAGATCACAGACTCAACATCACTGCATTGCTGTCCATGGGAAATATTTTTAATTGCTTGAATTGGCCAGTGTAGGCTTTGAGGAATGTGCAGCATTTCTCAAATGACCCTTCATCTCTTCTTCTCTGAGATGGGGGAATCACGTCTTATTTATGAAATCTCTGTGACCCTCCCAGAGACAGCTAAAACCGCATGCTTTACGCTGTGCTCCCTCCAGGTATTCCCCGGCAATGTTGGGCATATAAGAAAATGTGAATTGGTCCATAATAAGGGATGGAGGACTGGAGTCAAGCTTTGTATTAACGGGTTCTGGTGCTCCTGTTAGTGCGCGTTTTGTGTGTTAGGATGTCTCCTGGTGGGCATTTTAGACTGCTTCAGCCTTTGCAGCTAATTGTTATTCAGTCTGCGGGCTCTGCTGAACAAATTCTGGCAAATCCTGCTGTGCCAGATGAAGAGGTGACTGTCCCCATTTGCTACCCTGCCTCTTTGCCATAGGTGCCATCCCTTAGCTGTGTGTACTGAAGGGAACTGGATCAGTGCCTCTGTTACTCCAGCCTGTGATCAGTGCCCAAGTCCATCATCAAGGATGGCTGGAAGTGAACTGGGGCTTGTACCGATTAGCTCAGGAACGGCTGGAGTTCAGCTCAGCCATTTCAGCCACAGCTCAGCTAAGCAAATCTGCCTGCAGGCTGGGAGTGAGTTAAATCTGAGATACTGGGTGACAACAATACAGCTGTACTAGTAGCTGTAGGTAGATGCTGCTTTCTGTTTCTTGAGTAGAAGCTGGGCATAATCACCACTGATTTTTAATTTGATGCTGCCAAGACACTCTTCAAATGTAAAGAACCCTGCTTGACACAGGCTGCTGGACCAGGGATGGTGGCACAGGAGAGGCAGCAGCCCAGATTTTGTCTCTTCTCTTAATTGCAGACTGTGGCACAGGCCATTCTACACAACAAGTAAAGAATGAGTTTATAGAGACTGATCTCCGCGACCCGTTTCAGTGACACGAAGCAGACATGGCCCTTTCTGCAGGTGGTCATCCAAAGCTCATGGTGGAGAGCTCAAGCCTGTGCCGAGCGTACTGCGGTCTCTACTGCGGGTTCAGGCTGAGACAACGCTCCAGGGTGGCCTTGAGAGCTCTCCTGGATGCTCCCTTAGTGTGACATACGTCCTGTTTCCTTCTCCTCCCATGTCTCATTGATGTGTTCAGCTCCTGAGCTAGCTGGAGTGCTTCTCTGGGTATTGAGGCTGAGCACCCTGAAAGGTGCTCTTTCCTCCCAGTGGTTAAAAACGCGGTTCACGGTGAATTTGTGAGATCTCTGGAAATCTCAGTGATTTTCCAAACCAATCTGCAGGAGTTACAGGTTAAAACAGGATTTATTGTCCTGACTGCTGACTATATGAATACAGCCAGGGTGACTGTGAGTTGAGCTGGACTCCAACGGATTTCTTGTTTGAATAATACCAGCCGGTGTTACAATTCTGCGATCAAATCCCTTCCCAGTTCCAGCCGTCTCTTCCCTGTCAGTGGTTTGTCAGCTAGATTCATTAGGTCTGGAGCAAGCAGCCCTGTTGTTCTCGATATACAGAAAGCAGAGATCAGATGATAGGTAAAATTGGATGTGAATTCTAAATAAAAGGGAAATTCCATCCTTCTACCACCATTTGTCATCAGCGGGTAACTAATAAGGAATCATTTTTTGCATAGTAACGCTCCACAGTAGAACTGGGCTTTAAAGAATAGCTATAATTGCTTCTGTGCACTCAAATAATTGAATATAAATCAATTACCACCATTTTAGGTATTTGAACAGCCAAGCTTGCTCTATGAAGAAAAACCTCTCTTTCCTGTTTAATAGCCAGACCTTTAGCTTCTTTGTTTATCTACATATCTGGGACAAATGATTCAAACTCAGTCATTAATTAGTGATTTTTATCAAGATTTTCCTTTCAGGACTGAAAGGTCAGCACACCCTTGAAGTGCTAACAAAACAAATGTCTCCAATTTGCACATGAAGTCAAGGCTTGTGAGGAAGAAGCCTCAGAAAATGACTTAAAGGGTAAAGGTTTAATTCGGGGTGGCTACTTGTATGAACACGCCTGGTGTGCTAAGCACAAAGGTGATGACCAGGTAGCCGAAATTTTATCTGAAAGTCTGTGATAAACATTTTCTATGGATTAGATAACCCTTCAGGCCTAGAGCCAGGTGACAGAAACGCCAGGCACAAGGGCTGAGGTAAAAGTCGGGCCGGAGGAGCATGGCCCTGACTTCGAGATAGTTTGTTTTTATTGTATTGTTGCAGAGACCCTTTGGTTGTGAGAGCCACACGCTGGCTCCTGGATGCTGGGGATCAGCCAGCGCTGCAGCCTGCGGCAGAGTGCTCCCAGCAACGCGCTGCCTTGGCTGATAGATGGGCCCTGCCAGGGAAGGAAGAACATGTTTTACTATGGGACAAACACTACCTGACTAATCCAGAGCAGCTGGGATTACAAAGAAGATGCAGTTTTGTTAAATAAGAGGAGAGACGAGAGTGACCAGGCAAAGAGAAGCGAAGGGTTTTTCCTGGCAGAGGCAATTCAGGTATCAGTCAAACGCTAGGCTTAGCATCATGTTAGGATGCCATAGGGATCCTTTCTGGGCTTGAAAGAGGCATTGATATTGTCACATCATTGCCTGTATTGACACCTCTTTCTTGAATTGACGCTATTTTTATCACTGGTTTCAAATCACGTCATTTTTCATAGGAAGAGACAAAGAACAGCTTGGAACAGAGGACTCGTTCTGCTGCTGAGAGAAAAAGTGGGAGCAAACAGAGAAAGCCAAAATGATCGGCTATCAATATTCTTGCCTAAATTAGAAAGCAAACTGCAAACAGACAGCAGCTAGAAGTCCCACGATATTCAACTTGTGGTTTTCCTACAATGATTTAATCCCTTTTACTGACTAATGTATCATCTGGTAGGGCAGCCACACAGCAATTTCTGCTTCCCGTGAGGAGTGCCTCCGCAGGAGAGTTTTCTTGTACCAGACCGGCCAAGAGAAAAAAAAAAAATTCATTGCCACCGCTTCAGTCCCTGGTAAAACGGGATGGACCACTAACAGGCGCTGCTCAGCCACCCAGAAGCCACGGCCAGAAGTCAGTCCTCGGCAGCCCTCAAGTGGTTCCCGTTGAATCCTACACGTTGGCGTCCCGGCCCCGGCAAGGAAGCCCCCAGGGCGGGCACGGTCTCCCCTCGAAGGGGCGCCTACCACACTTGCTCCCTTCCCAGCTCCCGCAGACAAATACATCGGAAGACCCTCCCGCTGGAAGCAACCCTCTTTATTGTTCACTAGGCAGTGGGGTTTCGCCCCGGGGAGCGCTCTCCCCTCCTCTGCTGGCAGCTCAAGAGCTGCAAGAGGGCAGTGCTGACTCCCCAGCCTCTCCTCCCCGCTGCAGGACTCGGAGCGCTGGGACCCTTCAGGCCGGTCCTGCCCTGCCGGTGGCTCTTCTCAGAGGCGCTAAGGAGAGACGAGGAAAAGCTCCGAGGGCCAGGTCCCGAGAGGGAGGCCGAGAAACGCTGCCTGCCCCCTCCAGCCCCGCGCCCCTGGCCGTGCGCCTGGCCTGCGGCAGCCCCGAAGCCCGCTGACAGGCTCTGTGGCTCTGCGGAGGCCCCTCGTGTCCCAGCCAGTGGCAGGGAACCTGCGCGGCACCGGGCTGAGGCGCCGGGCGAGGCCGGGGCAGAGACGTGCGGCTGCAGAGGCTGGCTGGGAGGAAGCAGGGGCTACGGGCTCTGAGGAGCTGGAGCCCAGCACCGGCTCCCGCCGGAGACGCGTGGAGCCGCCCGCGGGCGTC
>NW_010972972.1:0-6390 GCF_000737465.1 Haliaeetus leucocephalus | reverse complement strand
GCTCTTGCGCCCGTCTTCCTACGGGGCCTCCCTTCTCTTCTCCAGCAGCCTCCGCACCCGGATGCCCCGCACGGGACGGCACCTGCAGCAGCAGAGGACAACACTCTCGCTTGGGCTCTCGAGCTGCCCGCCTCTGCCTGCCACCAGCCCCCTTCCCCTTGGTCTCCGGGGGAGCCTGAGCCCACGGCCGGCCGCTGGGCTGCAGGGGGACAGCGGGAGTCGGGGCCTCTTCCCCGTCATTCCCTGCCAGCAGCAGCCAGGGGACGGACGGAGAACCAAAGCCCACAGGCAGACAGCCTGCACCCCGGGTCCCTCAGACGGCCCGCTGCCGCTCCGCTCGCACAGGCCCTTGGGGGAGCTGGCACTCGCTTACTTGCTCAGTGACTCGTCCGGAGCAGCTGTTTCTGCCGCCTTCTCCGGGGGGCGAGGGATGAGAAGCTGCTGCTGCTTCCACTCCACCGGTGCCACCTGAGCGCCAGGCCCGCCACCCCCTACGGAGAGCCGTCCTCCGGGCGTCAGCGGCACCTGCGTTGGCATGAGATGAAGATGGGACCCCGGCCCGAGCCCACTCCAACCTGCAGCACCGCGGGAGGCGGCGATGCAAAGACCTCGCCCGTCATCCAGCCCCCTGGCCACCCACCGGGCGTTCTGAAGCCAGGCTAGAGCACCGTCCCCAGTGAGGGACGCCGCTGGTGTAGCTGCAGGTCCTGAGCACAGCCCTGTGCTCAGCACAGCCGTCAGTGCCACCTCAGAGCGGGGCCAGGGCCCGGCCCGCTCCCCCCGTGGCCCCTGCACCTCGCGCTCAGCTCCCTGCAGGCAGCACAAGGCAGGGAGGGGACCGTGCTGGGCACGGCAGGAGCTCCCAGTGCAAGCGCCATGCTGCCTGCAGCTTGTAACCCACCATCCCTGCCCACCGCCCTGCTCGCTGCCCTTCCACGAGCAGGCACCCCAGGAGGGTGTGTTTCACGGCATTTCACACCACGGCTCCCGGGGAGCAGGAGAGCCCGTTCCTGCCGCTGCTCTGCCTTGCCCGTGGCCCTTGGGAAAACAATGCCCCAGCTCTGGCAAGGAAGCTCCCGGGCTGGGCATGGTCTTCCCTCCCAGAAAAAGCACCTACCGAACTTGCTGTGTTCTCGCCAGCCTTCCCCTTCCTCGCCAGCTCCACGAGCCGCAGGGAGGACGCGCCGTCTTCCAGCAGCTTCCGCTTGTCAGCCTGCGTTTTCAGCTACGGGGCAAGCAAATCCACAGGACGCGTTTTAGGTGGAGGTGCAAAGCCAGGAGCTGTCACTCGACGGTGCGGCAGGCCTCCCAGCGGGCTCTGCCCAAGCTCAGGACAGTTTCCCCTGCAGCCTTCTGTCTCCAAGGAATTCAGCAGGAAAGGCTTCAGCCTTTGGCCTTGAAGCCCAGGGGAAGGCGGCTTTCCCTGCGGTGGCCTTGGAAGGAGTCCTCATCCTCAAGGGAGGAAGGAGAGGCTCCGAAAGCGCCGGACCTTCTCCCGGAGGGAAGCTTCCAGGTCAAGCACAGAGAGGGCAAAAGTGTCTGCAGCGGCCCCCCGTGGGCAGAGAAAGGTTAGGTTTTGGAGTGCTTTAAACATACCCGGCCCCTCTCTGCCTCATTCCTCTCCCTGCGAGCCTGGTACTCTGCCCACATGCGCTCCTCCTCCCTTTCTTTCTGGAGCCGCTCCTCAGCCAGCGATGCCCGGAGATTCCTTTCATCCCGCTGCATACACAGGTAGCAGACTTCCTGCCGGGAGTGAAAGCAGGCAATGGTGAGAGCGACGTCAATGAGGGAAACGTCCAGAATCAGCACGCATCGAATGACGCAGGCATGCTGCCCGCAGGGGGTACCTGTCCGGCTCTCCGGTGACCCTCACAGACAGGGGGTTGAGTTTGGGGCCGGGCCGCAGCAGACCGCTTGCTCTTCCCGTCTCCCTTCCTTGAAGAGCTCTCCTCGCGCACTGCCGGCAGCCTGCAAGCAAGCGAGAGGGGGAGTTTCGGCTATGGCTTGTGCTCGCCAGCCCGCTGCCGCACGGGCAGCACGCGGCAGCTCTCCGCGTGGACTGTCCCTCGTCTCTGCTCTGTCCCAAGGAGAAGCTGTGACCCGAGCTGCGGCAGCAGCCCCCAGAAGCAGAGCTGAGGCGCCCACACGCAGACCCCGTCCAGAGGAACCCTCTCCCTTGCCAGTCCCCGAGCCCTCCCCCCCGCTGACCAAAAGAAGAGGCTCCCTTGCAGCTACGGAGAAGGAGAAAAGTCAACCGTAGCCGCCTGCTGTGAGCGTCTGCAGGCAGGTCCCAACAGGGCTGCACGCTGGCAGCAGGGGCACGAGAGCAACCCCTGCTAAAACCTGCTTTCTGCTCACTGCCCCGCAAGGAGAGGGCAGTTTGCCAGGACACGTGTCGCAATGGTTTTGGAGTTCACCAAGACCCTCTGACCAAAGGCAGGCTCTCGCTGCCCCAAGGACCAGAGCCCTGGGGTTGCCTCCTCCACCTCCCCACCAGACGCACCTGAGGGAAGGCTCTTTTGCCCCGGCAGCCTCGCCCAGGTCTCCTTCGACCGTCACCCGAGGCAGTCTGGCCGGAGAGAGACGTTCGCGCGACAGCAGCTGGCGCTTCTCAGTGAGAGGCCCTGTAAGAAGGTGACAGAAAGGCTCTTCAGAGCAGCCCCTTGGTGACCATGCGACCAGGCAGGGACCAAGCCTCTCTGCGTGCCGGTGGGGAAAGGGGCTAGCAGAGAGGGACAGGGACGCTCTTGCGCACCAATCCGAGCCTGGGGCTTTCTCCCTCGGAACCTTGCCCAGATTTTCATTTCTGTGGCCTGAAAGTGCTCCCGCTGGTCTTCCTTTCTCCCTGCATTTCACAGGCGGGGAGGCGAGCCTTGGGTCTCTCCGCTGCCATCGTGACCCCAGAGCGGCCCTTTGGGCACATCCAGCCCACGGAGGAGTTGTCAGCAGACCGGAGCTACGGGAGCCCAGTGCGGAAGGGGTCTAAGCAGTATCGAACGCAGCTGGAGGCGCTGGGCTGCCCTGCCATCTTGGTCCCTACCAAGGGCCTGCAGAGCTACTGTCACAGGAGGGCCTCCTCCTGTACAAAGCACAGGCTTTTGGCCGTGGCTCTGAACCCCTTGCCCTTAGCAGAAGGCGCAAAAGGGGAGGGTAGAGAGGTCTCGCAGGAGCCACCGCTCTCACAGTACCTGTTCGCTTAGCCTCTTCCTCCCTCCTCGCTTCTCCCTTCTTCTTCTTCTTCTCCGCCTGCCCCTTGGGACTCTGAAGAGCCCCTTCCCCAGCAGCTCTTCCAAGTGCTACATAGAGCCCGATCCTGGAAGCAAGACGACAACGGCAGTCTGAGTCCAGGGTGCCACCTCCCAGGGTTGCAGGGCTTGGTGCCACCTTCTGAGAGATGCTTGCTGTGGGTTGGGCAGGGAAGGGGCAATCACTAGCCCGTGGGCCGCACTGTGAATCCACCCATCTTCCAAGATAAGCAGGAGCAAGCGTGGAGTAATGGGGGATCCAGGCCTTGGGAAAGGTCTCCCTCCAGCTCCTTCCCGAGCAGCGGGCAAGCCCTGGCACTACCGGCCGACCCAAGAGAAGCTGAGAAGCTGCCGACGTGGTCAGCGGCCAAGGGCTGCAGAAGCAAACGTACTCACTTGGGAAACACGACGATGTCGCCAGAAGCCGACTGGGAAGGGGCGTCCTTTCTGCCCGATACGGCCGAACCCCTCGTGCTTGACCTCTGCAGGAGAGACAGCCCCGCGTGAGACCATTGCCAGGACAGGAGCCTGTTGCTGACCGAGGCAGCCGGCCTTTGGGCCGCTAAGGCAGAAAGCTGCCCTCTGGCAGAGCTCCCCGTCCCCAGCGTTAACCCCTCCTTACTGGAAGCAGGAGCTGCACAGCGAGCGCCTGCACCCCAGTCGTAACGCCGCCTGGCTTTGTGCAAGGGCAAGAGGCAGCCGTCTCAAGCAGGAGACGAGTCAGACCCACAAGGAGAAGTCAGCGCCAGCGGCCTTTCAGGGCATTTCCCAAGAACCCACGGCAGTGCTGGCAGAGCGAGGTACTCACGCTGAGGAGAGATTTCAGCAGGCGGCCGGTGCTATCCAGGCTGCAAACAAAGTCTGCGGAAAACTGCATTTTGACTTTGTTCTTCCGGAAGCGCGGGCAGCCCATGTCCTTGAAGATGAAGTCCACATCCTGCTTCTTTGCCAGGGTGTAAGACAGAAAAAGCAGGGTCTCTTGAACGCAGCGCTGCACCGTGTCCCGAGGAATGCGGGTGTCCAAGGATACCGAGGTGTAATTCAACAGAACAATGGAAAGAGCACCTAGGAAAACACAAGCGAGGAGCAAAGTAGCTTTGCTGAAGTGGAGGACAGTCAAGCACGGGCCACCGCCGAGCCCACGGGCAAAGCTGTGCTACAGAGCTTCTCTAGAATAGTCCTCTGGTGCAGCCCAAAAGCGAGATGTTTGTAGCCCCTTCCTGTCCCCAGCTCAAAGCACTCTCCAGGCTGAGAGGCAACACTGGAGAGAAGAGACTCCCTGAAAACACAGAGCTCCGAGGGCCTGGTGCCCTACACCGATCACACCACACCACATCCTCCCTGCTGCCCGCTGGCACCTGCAGCTGTGCCAGCTGCCATGAGCACAAACGACGGTCAATGCGGCCATCAGGGCGCAAACAGTGCAGAGAGGGACCTTTTCGGGAGCTGCGGCTTGGCAGCCGGCGGAAGGCGGGGGGCTGTCTTTGCTTGTGAGGAGCTCGGGCTGATCTCAGGCCTTTCTCAAGGAGCCCTAGACTCCTCTCAGTCCCCTGGCAGCAGCAGTTCCGCAGGCACCCCGACGGCCTCACAAGGGGAGGCCATCCCGTTCATCCGCCTGCTTACCAGGAAGAGTTTCTTTCTCGTATTGGAGCCCGTGAACCCAGGCAAAGTTCTCCGACAGCTGGAAGATGGGCTTCAGCGTGTGGAGGAGATCAGAGGCCCCCGTGGACAAATAGTGTTTAATAAGGCAGAAGGTGCCCAGTCCAGGTATTGTGACGCCCTGAAAAGAGAGACAAAAGGAGGAACAGGGCTCAGGATTTCTGCAATGGGACACAGCTTCTGCAGGCAAGGCGATGGGCTGTTGCGCCTCGGCTTATGGGGAAGGGGCTGGACGGCGGCAGCCTGGTGAGCTTTGGGGATGGTCTCACCCTCTTTCACCTCCCTCAAGAGATGCTCCAGAGCAGAGAAACGCCCTCGGCTATGGAGGACCCCCCAGGGGCTTTCCAGCAAGTGGGGAAAGCCTGGAGAAATGGCTCAGGCTGAATGCTGGGCTGCCCACGCTGGCAGTGGGCAATGAGCAAGCTGCAGGCAGCGCGGATCGGTTCCTTCTGCTGCAGCTGGGCTCTTCTCTTTGTCCCGAGAGTCAGAGCAGCAGGGCTGGTGGCACGCCTGTGATCAGCAGGGTACCTCCGGGATGTTGCTGGTGCTTTAGCAGCTGGCTTGCAAGTTGAGGACTCCTGGAACGGGCAGGGTAGGACGGGATGAGGAGATGGCAAAGCCCACCTTGTTCAGTGCAAGCTGCCGGAGGATGTACTGGGATACGCCATCCCAAATTCTCACAATCTCTGGAAAGCAAGAGAAAGGGAGGTCATGCTCCACGTCGGCCCAAGGCACAGAGGCGGCGGGTGCCAGTGTCCTGGGATACACCCTCCCCAGGATGAACTGCGGCACCAGAGGGGAGCCCCCCCTACAGCAGCGCTCATCAGACAGCGCCCGATGGCCTCACCATCATCCGAGAGGTTCATGAGGGTTGGAATCATGAGGCGGCCACGACACAGGATGGGAGCGCTCCTGGCCTCCATCTGGCTCCGGCCCTCCTCCGTCCTCCACCAAGCAGCCGTCCCACACCGGTTCGCTGCCTCCAGTTAGTTGCCTTCTGCTCCTCGCGGTGAGGCGTCTCCTCAAGAGCAAAGCAGCAGCCAGCACCTCGCTCCTGAAGGCCTCGCAGCCAAGTGTGGGCTGGCGCGGGCAGCAGCGCTGGTCAGGGGGAGGTGTCTCTAGGTCACAACTGGCCCCATCGCCACCTCACTGCGCGTGTCACAAGCGGGGGGGCACATCATGCACCAGCAGCTCGGCCCCTCCAGGGCGTTTGGGTTCAAGTGACCGATCATTGCTCCCCTGGGGCCAACCCACCCCCAGGGCAGCCCCTAATTCCTGGGCTGCCAGACTCCAAGAAAGGGAGGATCAAGCCCTGCCCTTGCCACAGAGGGGCCTCTTTTTATCCTCTGGCTTTATGTGATATCTGTCACGCCTTGTAGGGACGAGGCCAGCCAGAGAGATGGCAGCCCCTGCCTGGCTCTCTGAGGACAACGATTAATCCTGGGACCTGGGCACCTTCAGCCCCCAGCTCCCCTGCAGGAGGCAA
>NW_010972971.1:4275-5330 GCF_000737465.1 Haliaeetus leucocephalus | reverse complement strand
TTATCCTCTTGGTTTTCAGGCCTACCAACCCCCGATGTCATCCAAAGTGACAATGGCTCACATTTTTCCAGCAAGGAAGTGCAGGAATGGGCAAAGCAGGAGGAAATTTAATGGGTATTCCTTACCCTCTACTACCCTCAATAAAATGGGATAGTAGAAAGAGCAAGTAAATGGACTATTAAAAAGAAGCCTTAAACCACATGAGCCCCACTGGTGCAGTCATATGTTTGAGCTACGGCCTAGTCGTGGTGATACTGCTCAATTTAGGGCTAAACATGATGATGATGAGTTGACCTTTAAGGAGGACCAGTACTCAATAGCTTCACTATGCAAGCCTGATTACTTTGTATAAACAATGCGTGCTTTGCTGCCGACTATGCCCTTGAAGAAGGAACTAAAGACTGATAAAAGGAAACATCCTGCTCCAGAAGGCACCGAAGGCCGGATGATTGCCAAAGAAGCATGAACTAAGGGAAAGGGAAAGGCGGCAGGGGGAGATCATGACCACCAACTCAATTCAAGGCTGGAAGAACTTGCACCCCACGACTGCAAGGAGAATGTGTGCTAATTTACATGGCAAGCGAGGTTAATTTAAATATAACCGGGCAATAGTGGATGAGATGGTGACTACTAACCAATGAATGTAAATTTAGGCAGGTTTTTACTAATCATGTAACAGAATAAATACATTTTCTTTGGTGTGGTGTGCTAGCTTTGTGGAGTTACAACCTGGCACCTATCTCTGCGCAGACATGAAATAAAGAAATATCTCGGCTCTGTGTGTAAGATTGGCTTATTGCACACTGGGTACTGAACCCCACTTGTGGGACAACACTGGGATACCTGATTGCCTAAAGTGATTCACCAATTAAATAATCAATACAGTCTAACAAGGAGCCCAGTGACTCGTGCATTCTTTCCATCAACATCCCACGGAGCACCCCATCAGATGAAAAGATACACCCTGCTGGCCTTCAAGCACAGCAACCTGTTATGGTAGATTTACCACAAATTGGCACTGTTCCACTGACACCAACAAAACCCTACAGCCCTCC
>NW_010972971.1:3854-4265 GCF_000737465.1 Haliaeetus leucocephalus | reverse complement strand
AGGAAGCAGAAGGAAACAGTGGAGCTAATCTTGGTATTAGCCCCAGGTGGATACATCCTAGCCACCAACTAGAAGGGGTAACCAGTCCAGAAAAACCCCACCAAGACTTGTGCTGTTTTCTCTTTCCAGGAACGATACCGGGAGTGATACCACACAGCACGCCTCCCCTGGAGATTGGGTCAACCACTGGAGGATTGCTTATCCTTCTCGCAGGAGCAAGCATCGCCAGCATGGACCAAATTCAGCTTATATATCAACAAGCTTGACACATGGGGTGGAGACCCTCACCTCCTTTATTTGTGCTGCTCAATATGGTAACTGTAATATACTCTGCACCATACATGTTTCCATTTGATGCGAATACAGGAATATTGGGAAAAGCCAGCACAAAATCTTACTATGACAATCACT
>NW_010972971.1:0-1861 GCF_000737465.1 Haliaeetus leucocephalus | reverse complement strand
GGGGCCAGGCTCTTGGGGTGCTGGGACCCAGAGATTGGGCTGTGGCACGTTCCCTGCTCTGGGAGCAGAACAGGCACCATGGGCGACTCGCTCAGATGTGGCTGTCCCTGTTGCTGCTCTCAAAACTTCAGGCAGAAATCCCTCCAGAGGCCAGGACAAACCCCACCTCACGTGGGGTGTCTCCGCAATGGCCGGCAGATTTTCCTGCCTTCCCACCATGGTCTGGCCCCATCATGCTGAGCCCCAGGGAGCAGAGACAGGTGGGGGCCTTCCGGCAAGGAAGGAGGGCTGAGGGGAAGTCTGCTCATCCAAGGGCCGAAGGCTCTGGGACACATGGGGCCTTCCTCACCCATTGCACCTCAAGGTGAAGGGCGAGGGGCAGAGCACAGCTGGAGCTAGAGGAGCACAGCCGGAGCTGGGGCTGCCTGCCTAGTCCGGGGGTGGAGGGAGGAGAAGGTGTGGGGAGGGATGTCCATGACTGTTTCTGGGAATGCTGTCTCAGGCCCCAGCCTTCACCAGGGCCATGCCTCCCCGTGCCCCTTGCCTAAACTTCCCACCCCTTGTTATCGCTCACGACGCTGCCAGCTGGTTTCCAAGGCTGGGCCTGGCAGAGGAGGGAGGAGAGTTGTGGTCGACCCTTTTCGCTCCTCAGGCTGGAGAATGACATCCTTAGCTGAATCAAGAGGGCAGACGCGGAGAGAGGGATGATACTGAAACAAGGAGTTTGGAGAGCTGTCTAAGCGCAAGATCTGCAAGCAAGACTAAAGCAAGCCCTGCCTCTGGTGACTTGGCTTCCCAGGTCACTATGGGATGGAAGGGGACCTTCTGCTGAAGATCCCTCATGGACGGACGTCCCGACTGCAGACATGTAGAGCTCCTCCAAGGGGGTTACTCTGGGTGCCTCAGTGGAAGGCAGAGGTGGCCCTAGGCCTGAAAGACCAGCTGTACTGAGGTCTGGTGCCCTTGAGTGCTGCTGCCCATGGGATTCCCACCAAAAGTCCCCTGAAGAGGCAAGAATCTTCACCCGCTGTTTCATGGTCACTACAGCCAAGGCTGACAATGGTTTTTCCATCCCTGTGTCCCGATCCAATGTCGGGGAAGGTGTCGATATGATCCCAAGAGCGAGATTAGGACACAAATGAGGTCAAATGCTGTATACCCAAACCAGCTTTTATTATCAAAAGTAGAAAATAGTAGCGCTAGGATAGAATGGAAGAAAAGGCAGAAATTAAGCAAGCAGTCGGGATAGAGTTGCAAGAATAGTCACCACCATGGATCCAGCAGCATCCAGTTGGTCCTCAATCTTCAATTCTTCAGTGATGGGTGTACACCACGGCTTGTCTCCATGGTTTTTTGTAGGGCATAGTCCGATGCACACGCATACATACTGTTCACACACTGTTCATGCGCTGCAGGTTTCATCTATCACACAACCTTTGTGTGATCAATGCCAGAAACCAGTACCTTATCTCAAAGACTGCAGTTTCCATGACAATGATAGTCTCCACATTCCTGCATGCTTTGCCGGCTCCAGCCTGTCTCCTCCCCTGGATGCCTCAGTGGCCTGATAATCGTCCTTATGGACGGAGGAGTGCCCTGCTTAAACAAGCCATCTCTGGGATAAGTGGCTCATCACAGCAAACAATCCTTGAGATGAATGGCTTGCGATGACAGTCCAGTCTCTCGCAACAAACAGTCTTTGAGACAAATAGCTCGAGATAACAATTCAGTCTCTCACACCCTGACCAGCACTCCCTCTTCTGCAAGGACCAGAGTCAGGTGAGCATCACCTTTGTTGGCCTACCTGGCACCTGTGTGAAGAAGTGGTCCCAAGACACCCTAGAAACCTACTGGACCCTCA
>NW_010972970.1:0-5215 GCF_000737465.1 Haliaeetus leucocephalus | reverse complement strand
TCTCTCTGTTTTTTAATCTTTCAAGCTGTATCAATGGAACATTCTCTCAGGAATTTTTGTAATTATTTGGTTTTGATCTTTCTGTGATTCTTATGAGATCAGGGCCAGGAAAACTTCAAACAATATACAGTGGTTCAGTGGTTTGAAAGAGAGCTAAATTAGAACTGTATTTTTAAATACACAGATTGTGTGAGTTTCAATGAAGCTTAACGAATTTTACTTCTATATTTGTTTACTTTTGTTTTTATTCCACTAATCAACTCATGAAAATTTTTACTGAGCACAGGCCAATAGCTAAACTTGTTATGAGTCAGGTGTAAAAATGTAAAATCAATATAATCACTTTCTTGCTATCCTTCTCTTATAAAAGCACAGAGGGAATAAACATAGTGGAAAAATATGACAAACAGCATAGAATGTACAGAGGGAGTGGGAGCTAGTGCGTGACTGTTTGTTTTCATGCCCTAAAAGCCTTTCTTCTTCCAGCTTCTGCTATCCCAACTCTACAAGAGTAACTTGTCCCTCTAGGGTTGCCCTTAAACTATGGGAAATGTGTAGCCACATGCAACTAGCAGGAAGGCTGCAAGTGTTTCTTCTAGGGAGACTCTATTCCTGTTGGGGAGAAAAGAGTGGTGGTGCTCTTCAATCTAAAAGGGAGTACTTGAGTGAAAGGACAGCTGACCCTAGGCTGAACTAACTCGTCAGTGTGAGTGGGTACTCACCTGAGTAAAATGTTTCTCATGCTGGGCTCGGCTCTAGCAACTGATTTCTGGTGGAAATCTGCCAAAACATAGCCACGCCTGATGAAGTCTGGCAACAGCATGCTCAGTCCTTCAGCATACATGTTGTCCTCGGGTAGTTGCCTATGGGACAGAGGGGTCTCTGTAGACCCACACCCCCAGTGGTGTTGCCGGTATTAGTGTTTCTAGTATTCCTCGGTCATAAGAAGTAGCCTTGATAGGAGTCAGCATTAGGTTTTTATAGAGCACCTGGCCACTGTCCAAGCCTACTATTTGTTTCTTTCCTGCTAGGTAAAAATCTTCCTCCCACCCTCAGCTTAGAATACCACCATTACAAGCTTCACATTAATTAATTTGCTTTTGTAACACACCTAGTTTTTCTTCCAATATTCACTATCCTTCAGTGAAATGTTTCTGACGTGGATCTTTTCGGGCATTAACCTGATTTCATGAAATCCAGATAAGCACATAATAACTTGACATGCTTTAGATCAACCTTACTTTCAACCTCTAAATTCAGCTAGATATCCCCACCTACTTCATGAATCACTTCTGGGGACATTAATCTTTTGAACACAACCACAGTGCATAAACGTTAAGCACATCTGCACTGACATGGTCTTGTGTTTGCTTAGCTCACCCTCTAAAGTGTTCACAGTGCCTGATCTGCAGATTATGCACATACCAGTCTACCAAGGCAGGATGACTCCATGGTTGAAAAATCCCAGGCTGCTGGGAGGAGCCAGTATGCCCGATGCACATGTATCTTTTCCTAATGCTACCTGTCCACTGTGCTTGAAACTGCCATTGATAAGAGTTAGGCAGAATGAAAGCAGCATGGAGTGCAAGGGAAGCAGAGCCTCTGAGGGCTGGCAAAACTTTTAGCAGCTTGTAAGGTGTCTCTGCAAATCAGTACTGGATGTGTGCTGAACAGGGTGAATAAACATTACCACACATTGAGCACCTTAACTACCATGCAGCATCTTCTATGTAGAGTACGCTTCACACATGAGAAACATACTATTTAATACAAGCTCTATATGTGACTTATATGATCTCTGGCAGGTACATTTCACACCAGAATTTAAGTTGCTGTTACAGATCATGACGTGGAAATGCAAAGTAATATAATGTTAGCATAAAGATCTTGGCAAGATAAAAAAAAATACAGATGTTTGTATTTTTACTATATTACTTCATTCATTAAATTGTTAGTAAAAGTTCTGACATGATTTTGTTTTCCATTAAATGACTTATGATACTAAGATATTGCTTCTCTCTTATTTGTTTGTACTGGGGTTTTTTCTTCATTTCAGGCTCATTCTAAAAATGGAATTTCTTTCAGTAGAGGGTTTTAGGAACAGGTTAAACAAATGTCTGTTAGAAACTTGCTAGGTAGAAGTGATCCATTGCAGAGGGTTGCAATAGAAAAGTGATTGCCACCATAGGAAAGTTTCATCCAGGCTTTACTGCTATAACTTTCTGTATCTCTGCCCCTCTCCCGTTGCTTCACTGTTCCTCTCCTTTTTTTTTTTCCCTGCCCTGGGTTTGCTGCCACTCACTCCCTGACCCCTACCCAGTTCCTAACACTGATAACACCAACTTTCTAGTCAGTTCTGGGACTCCTGCTTCCTTGCCCAAAACCTAGATTCCTGACACTACCTCCTGGTCCTCTACCTTGGCTCCTGCCCCCTCTTCACACTCTCTTTTCCTCATCAGTTTGTTTCCACAGGCACAGCAAGGGCCCGAGTTAAGAGGCCTGCATGGACCCAGCTGACTGCAGCCTGAGCTACCTGTGCTGGCACGGAGTTGAGGTCCAGCAAAGCCAACTAGTCAGTGCTTTGTGCTTCGTGCCTTCTAAGTAGGAACTGCAGGAGCTGGGAGCAGGTGGATGACCATTTTTCCTTCCATGGCTGCAGAGTACTGTATGTGATAGATGAGGTAAGTGTTTATGAACTCAGCATGGCATTCCTAGTTCAGCAGCATTCAATATACTTTTCTCCCATTCTGTATAGAATGACATACCCATTCCATAGAAGGTATCTCTTGGAAAAGTATAGGACAAGGGCAGCACACAGCTTCCAAAACTTACCAGGTCTAATTACTCTTTAATTCTGGTTTTGTCATCTTGCACTTTCGTGTCATTATATTATGTTTTTTTCTGAGCTCCCAGTGTCATGTAATAAGAAGTAAAAAAAAAAATTAAAAAATAATCAAGTCCTCCTGATTGAAGTCAAAATTCACTTTGAAGGCTCAAAAGCTTGAAGACGGATTATAACAGATGTTGTTTTATTATTGCAAAGATTCACTGGTTTTAAGCAACACAGAGATCTTGGCAGGCCCAACATGAATAATTTTGCAGGGTTTAGGTTTGGCAGAATTGTAATTCCTCTTTATACACTTACCTGAGGGACTGGCACCCATAACGCTTCTCACAACCCCAGGAAAGCAAACTGTCCTGTAGAAGTGACAACTGTAGTAGCTAGAATGACCATTTTTCCTGCTGCTTTTATCTTCCTGAAAAGCTCGTCAGTGTCATCTACAGAGCAGCACTAAAGCTTCCGTCATATGCTGCCTTCATGCCTTCACCCCAGTTGGCTGGAATTGGAATTGTCTTTTGACTATATGTTTGCATGCAGGAGACTTCTAGCTCAAGGACCAATCACAGTAAAAATAATAGATACTAATGGCAAAATAGTTCTTTATGATCAAATATGATATTGACTTTTAAATTTTATACGACTGATTGATCTTAGGAAAATAAATCATATTCTCATCTTCATATGGAAAGTGGTAAAGGACCATTAATCTACTATCCCTTATGCACGATGTCATTCCATTGCAATGCTTCTCTATTACAGCAATTGACTGCATATCTATTATCCAAGAGTGGATAATTTTTCACTTAGAAACTGAATGTTTAGGAAGATATGCATGACAAAATTATACTTCTCAGCAGGCCCTTTTCATATACAGAGGCTATATTCCTTATTATTTCCGTACAACTGAGTGTATTATTTACTGACTGTTGAAAATTCTAGAGAATAAAGACGTGATATGGAAATTGCCATGGAAAATTATGGCAAGTCTTTAACCAAGGACTCATACCTTCTCTTCTGCTCCCAAGAGAATTGCAAGATGCAAAACCTATCTTTCAATGTAATGTAATGTAGTGAAATGCAATGTTTCCTCTATTTAGGGGAGCCAGTAGCTGCAAAATCAGTGCAGAACCACCTGATTCCTCACTATAATTTAGTTGGCAGCTGTGTGCAGAGCTCCGTGGGAGTAAGATTTGTTTGGGCTAGTGACACGAAAGGGATTCAGCAAGTGGGTTCATACACAGCATGAATCCACACACCAGAGCACTCTTGAAGGGGAGAAACCAAAACAATAAACCTCACCCATTAGATGGGTAGTGTGAGTGACAGCAACAGTCCTCAGGTAAACAACATTTGCACAATGAAAAAGGAGCTAGCCAATAACAACTGCTTTTTCTATGCACGAAGTCACTCTGTTTAGCCTTTCTTAATCTCCCAACAGTGCTGGAAGGGCTGTATGTAATGAACTGGCTTAGTGATTGGTACACAGGCTAAAAGGAGACTATGCTGAGAGTTATAGGATGGTTTGATTGTACACTGTCATGTGTCCCATTCAGTTTCAGCCATGACCTGGCCCAAACCTGGGGTGATATGGCTAAGAAGAGACTTCAAGTTTTGATCACGCATACCTTAATATCATGGCATACGTCCCAATCCAATATCAGGGAGGGTTCTTAAATGATCCCAAGAGCGAGATTAAGACACAAACGAGGTCAGATGCCATACAACCTTACAAGTTTTATTTCCTATAACAACTGATAATGGCAACAGGACAGAGGGAAGAAGAAAGGAAAACGAGGCAGGCCTAAGCAAGAAAACGGGAGAAATGCAGCAAGACTAGTTACCACCACCACGAAGCCAGCAACGTCCCATTGACTCGGTCTCAGTGCAGGTGATGGGGGTCCAAGTTCCAGGTTGCAGCAGACAGACGATGATGATGAGTCCCAGTTTCAAGCACTGATTATCAATCCCTTGCAGTTCCTTTCAGTTCCTTTTTTCCAGTCCCTTGCAGTTCCTTTTTCGAGGGAGGAATACACAGTTTTTCTGAAGATTCAGCCATTCCCACAGAGACTGCTAGCTTCAGGCGGATATGGTGATTTCTTCAGGGCCTTCAGCATGTACTCCCCACAGCAACAGGATGCTGAGGCTAGCAAATGGTCAGCAAAGTCGAGACAAATATAGTCCAACACAGTCTCTTACAGTCTCTTACAGCATAGCAGAGATTATGTCTCATAATAATTCAGAATGACTGTGGAGAATTTGTGCCTTTACAAAAAACTTGGGCACTCCTCAAATACAAACCAAACAAATCATGTGTAATGTAGCTGTTGAAAGAAAGATTATTACTAATAAAAGTAAAATTGCCAGGGCCATGTG
>NW_010972969.1:6356-6604 GCF_000737465.1 Haliaeetus leucocephalus | reverse complement strand
TGGGGCGGGGCGGGGGGGCTGTGTGGCTGGCTATGGGGCAGGGCTGTGGGGCCAGCCATGGGGCAGCACTAGGGGTCTATGGGGCCGGCCATGGGGCACTGCTACAGGGTTATGTGGCCAGCTGTGGGGCAGAGCTATGGGGCTGACCATAGGGCAGGGCTATGGGGCCAGCCATGGAGAAGGACTTTGGAGCTATGGGGCTGGCCATGGGGCAGGGGTATGGAAAATGGGGCCAGCCATGGGGCAGG
>NW_010972969.1:5521-5933 GCF_000737465.1 Haliaeetus leucocephalus | reverse complement strand
ACGGAGGGGCGCCCGGCGCAGCTTTGCGTGGGGGGTGCGCGACGGAGGGGGACCCGGCCCGGGGGTGCGCGATGGTTGGCGACCCACGTGGGCCTCGCACGAGGGCGTGCGACGGAGAAGGGACCCGCCCCGGGGGCGTGAAACGGAGGGGAACCCGTCTGGGTCTCGCACGAGGGCGTGCAACGGAGGGGAACCCACCCCGCGGGCGTGCGAGGGAGGGAGATCCGTCCCAGGGCCGCGCGACGGAGGGGAACCCGTCTGGGTCTCGCACGAGGGCGTGCAACGGAGGGGGACCCGTCCCGGGGGCGCGCGATGGCCGGGTGCGGGTGTCGCACGCGAGCGTGCGAGGGGCGTCGCGCTCACGTGGACGCGGGCGAAGGCGCGGTGCTCCAGGTGGGTGAGGTGCTCGGCC
>NW_010972969.1:4898-5371 GCF_000737465.1 Haliaeetus leucocephalus | reverse complement strand
CCCCGTGTCCCCGGGCGCGCGTGCGCGCTCCTTGCACGCAGCCCCGTCCCCGTGCATTCACGCGCTCTGTGCACGCAGCCGTGTCCCTGTGCACGCACACACCTCGCACACACACCCCCCTCCTCGTGCACGCAGCCGTGACCCTGTGCACGCACATCTCCGTGTCCCTGTGCACGCACACACCTCGCACACACACCCATCCTCCTGCATGCAGCTGTGACCCTGTGCACGCACATCTCCGTGTCCCTGTGCACACACACACCTCACGCACACCCCCCCCTCCTCGTGCACGCAGCCGTGTCCCTGTGCACGCACGCTCCACGCAGACGTGCCTGTCCCTGCACATGGTCACACCTCGTGCACACACTTGTGTCCCTGTGCACACACACCCTCACCGTGCACACAGCCCCGCCCCTGGGCACACACATGCTTCGTGCACACGTGCCCGTCCCTGCGCACCCCCCCGTGTCCCT
>NW_010972969.1:2334-2547 GCF_000737465.1 Haliaeetus leucocephalus | reverse complement strand
CCCCCCCGGTCCTGCTCACCCCGATAAGGCTTCGCTTCCTGCCCCACCAGTTCCGGAGTCGTCCCAGTAAGGGGGTGTGGGGGGGCACTGGGAGGGACTGGGGATATGGGGGGGCAGCGCCCGGACCTCCCCTTTGAGCCTCTTGGCTGGGACCGGCCCAAGTCGGGGCTGGTGCGGCGGTGGCCCCAGCTCCCCATACTGGGAGCACTGGGA
>NW_010972969.1:0-436 GCF_000737465.1 Haliaeetus leucocephalus | reverse complement strand
TTTATTTTGCTTTATTTTCTTTATTTTGGGAGGGGGGCACCATCAGCAGCCCCCCCACTCCAGTTCTCCCAGTAAGGCCACTGGGCCACACCCAGTTCCCGCCGCGGGGGGGGGGGGGAGAAGGGATCGCCTCCCCCCAATAAATTAAAAATGACTATTTTTTTAAAAAAAACCCAAATGAGCCCCAAACAGCGGGTGGGGTCCCCCACGAAGGACCCGGGTGTCCGGGCTGGCTGGGGGGGGGAAGAGACCCCCCCTGAGACCCCCAATTACAGGGTGGGATTTCAGGGGGGGGGGTGTCAAAACCCGCAGCAGGGTCCGTGGGGACCCCCGCCGTGGGGGGGGGGGGTGACACCCAGGCCAGTTGTAGGGGGACCCCCACCCCAATTAGTATAGGGTGGGATTTGGGGGGGGGGTGTCTAAGCACATAGTGGGG
>NW_010972968.1:11408-11726 GCF_000737465.1 Haliaeetus leucocephalus | reverse complement strand
CTGGATGATGACAATATGCCGCAGGTACAAAGCCCATGAACCAACAGACAGGGTGGCTATGGCTCATGCAGCGTGCCTGGCCAGCAAGCGCATGCATCATAGGCTCCCTATGTTACAATCAAGGCGTGTTTTGGCACCCACTGGCCATGTGTGCTGAAACCCATTACTCTGCAAATATATAAATACCGGGATTTTTCCGAAGAGCATCAGGCTGGTGTACGGCGAGGCCACCATTGCCTCCGTGGGGACGCCCACGTAAAGCTGGCACCTACCGATTGCTGGGCTGAGCTCGCGGCACTAGACAGCACAAGAATGTAT
>NW_010972968.1:2751-4411 GCF_000737465.1 Haliaeetus leucocephalus | reverse complement strand
GTTCTGTATTTGTATTGACTGTCATGTGAGACTGTCTCGCGTTGCATGGCCCTGCATTGTGTTTTGTAGTGCAGTGCTCTGCCCTTGTATCGATTGCCACCAGAGACTGCCTTGCCTTCTATGGTTCTGTATTGGTTTTGTATTGTTTTGGTCTGTACTTGTATTGACTGTCATCTGAGAGTCTCTTGCATTGGCCCTGTTCTGTTTTGTGTGGTATGGCAGTGCTCTGAGTTGTTTTGTCTTGACCGAGATAAGAGTACTGCCTTGTATGGCATTATATTTGCATGTGAATTACATGGGTCTATGTTTGTGTGTGTATTGTATAGCATTGTAGAGACAGCACAGAAGGTTTAATGACTTTGGGTTCTTTGCATGCAAGGAGCTGAGGGGATCGCAATTGGACTGTGAGCTAGCATAGAGTAAGGCAGTAACTGGGCAACGGTGTTCATATTGTTTATGCGGATGCTTTGTGGCAAGTCTGTAGAAATGGTCAAGGCCTTGAGGTCTGAGTAGCAGCGTGATGGGTCTTGGAGCGATCGGTAACTTTGGGACAGCTCTGTGTTTGCGATGCTCTGTTTTTTCAAGTGCCATGGAGGACACTGACTGGGAGGATGTGTTATTTTGGGAATAGGTGGGAAGCGGTGGAGGACTTCTCTCTCAAGGATGAAGTGTCTATTGAAAAGCTTTGTGTGTTGTATTTGCAGGTGATGACAGGGCACGAGGTGCTTGAAGGAACCTTGCGTTTAGGTGACACGGCTGCTACGGAGGTTGGACTGTGACATGTGGCACCGTGAAAGCTAAGTATGGGGTTGAAAATGCACGGATGGTAGAGATGATGGTGCGTGTTGAAACATTGGTGTAACGGAAGGGCAGTTTGTGGGGAGGTTGGAAGGAGGTTGGGCTGGGGCCAGGGTTTTTGCAGGCAGGGTGATTTTTGAGGCCCCAGTGCCGCAGGCACGGGGTGACGGCCTCTCGAGGCCTGTGGGTGGTAGGATGGATGAGTTGAGAGTGAGGGCTGGCGTGCATGTGATCTGAATGAGTGGTGTGTTGTGAATGTGTCTAACCTTGTAGGGTTATGTGGTTTAGCCTTTTTGTTTTTTTCCTTTCAGGTTGGATGTAGAGTTGAGATGTTTCTCAGGGAATTAGGAAAAAAAAAAAAACAAAACCCCAACAACTTAGAATAAAAAAACCCAGCTGGGATATGGGTTGGTATTTGGTGTGTCCTCCCCTGCCCTGTTTCCGCCCCCCCGGTCCCAGCTGCTCCATGAGGCAATGTTGATTGCCAATGTTTGGACTGGGGTCCGGCTCGGGCCTGGGTTTTCACAGGCAGGGGGGCTTTTTTCAAGGCTCCCGGGAACAGCATTCCCGTGGAGCGCTGCCCTGGAACGTGGTAATTGCCAGTCAGCACAGGGAAATACGTTGTTTGGTGGATGGTCTTTGGAAGACAGTTGAGGATTTTGCAGGCGAAGGGTGGGGGGAGTTGGACTAGATGGCCAGCATGGAGTAGGCCAGGGTTGTGAAGTGCGTGAGTGTAACTGTATTTTTCTGTGGTGGGTTTGTAAAATATTTGGGTGCTCTTTGTAGTTTGTGATGTAATGATACTTTTCAGTTTTTGTTTTTGTGCCGAGGTGTGGAAGTGGACAGTCTGTCGAGATGAGCA
>NW_010972968.1:0-218 GCF_000737465.1 Haliaeetus leucocephalus | reverse complement strand
AAGTCAAGGTAGATAACATCCACAGCCTTTCCCTCATCCACTAGGCGGATCACCTGGTCATAGAAGGAGATCAGGTTGGTCAAGCAGGACCTGCCTTTCATGAACCCATGCTGGTTGGGCCTGATCCCCTGGTTGTCCTGCACATGCCATGTGAGTGCACTGAAGATGAACCGCTCCATAATATTCCCCGATACCAAGGTCAGGCTGACAGGCCTGTA
>NW_010972967.1:0-989 GCF_000737465.1 Haliaeetus leucocephalus | reverse complement strand
CCCCCAGCTCCCTCCTAGTGTCCCCCATCCCCCTCCCAACACCTCCCAGTGCCTCCCAGTACCATTAAAGGCGACGCGGCGGATGTGGGCGAGGAGGCGACGGCCATCAGGGGGGTCCATGCGGGCGCAGAGCCCCCCCCCCGGACAGGCCTCCCCTAGGAGGCTGTGGAGGCCGTGGGCCATGGCCAGCACCGCGTCGATGACAAACTGCACCTTCCCTTCCTGCTCGTAAGGCGAGTCCCGACCAATCCGCTCCCGGCCTGCCCCACACTTGGGGGTCAGGGACCCACGGCTGCCCCAGAAGTTGGGGGGCACCCGGGGGTACCCATCGTATGGGGGGGAAGGCACCCAGGGTTGCCCCATGGGGCGGGGAGTAGGTATGAGGGTGCCCCATGATGTGGGGAGGGGTTGGGTAGGAAGGCTCTGCCCCACACTCATGGGTCTGGGACCCATGGCTGCCCCACAGGTGGGGGGTGGGCACGTAGGGGGCCTCGTACATGGGGGTCAGGCTCCCATGAGCGACCCACACATGGAGCTCAGCACAGACAGCCCCCCATCGCAGCCATGGGGCGGAGCCAGACGCCGTGGGGCAGCCGGGGGTGCTGAGGGGCACACTGTGGGGTGCTATGGGGCAGAGCCCAGGGTGCAATGGGGCACACGGTGGGGCACGCCATGGGGCAGGAGGAGATTACCTGTGCACTTGCGGATGGGCGTGCCGGGGCCGCCATGGGGCTCGCCGTGGGGCTCGCTGTGGGGCAGGCGGCAGTTGAAATCGTCCTCCCAGAACTCGTGGAACCAGAGGTTGCGGCGGTTGTTCTCCAGCGAGCGGGAGGTGAAGTACTCGTCGAAGCCTGCAGGGGGGCACCCCGTGGCGCCGTGGGGCACGCCATGGGGCACGCCATGGGGCACGCCATAGCCTGATAAGCAAGATGGTGACGGGACCCTCCTCAAACAGCCCCCCCCCCCCCACCCCGGCCCAAACAAACCCC
>NW_010972966.1:4736-5228 GCF_000737465.1 Haliaeetus leucocephalus | reverse complement strand
GGGACATAGAAGGATGGTGGCTCCAGGGCCCATCATGGCAAGATGGTGGCTCTGGGGTTGGGGATGTTGAGGGATGGTGGCCCTGGAGCTCATCGTGGGGAGATGGTGGCTCCAGGGCCCATCATGGAGGGGTGGTGGCCCTGGGGTTGGAGATGTGGAAGGACGGTGGCTTCAGGGCTCATGCATGGAGCTGGTCCTGGAGAGACGGTGACCCTGGGGTTGGTGACACGGGAGATGGTGGCCCTGGAGCTCGTCGTGGAGGGATGGTGGTCCTGGGGTTGGGGACGTGGCAAGATGGTGGTCCGGGGTCTTGTCATAGAGGGATGGTGGCCATGGGTTTGGGGACGTGGAGAGATGGTGGCCCTGGTGCTCAGCGGGGAGGGATGGTGGCCTCGGGGCTCCTGCACGGAGGGACGGTGGCCCTGGGGACGGGGTCTGCGCTGCCCGCCCCCCTGTGAAGCTGCTCCCCCCGACCCCCGTGCGAGGCCCCCC
>NW_010972966.1:3894-4131 GCF_000737465.1 Haliaeetus leucocephalus | reverse complement strand
ATCAACTAACCAACCCACCCATGATCCAACCAACCCCTCAACCAACCAACCCCCCCAGCCCCGCTGGCGCTGGAAGGAGCCATCCCCACGGTCGCATCCACGGTTTAATATCAGCTTCGTCTGTACATCCCCGGGTCGGACGCCGCGGTCCCCCCCCATCACTGCGGTGAGCTGCAGCCGGTCTCTGCCCGTGCCGGGACCCCCCCTTGCCAAGCAGGGGGTGCGGAAACTCTCTAT
>NW_010972966.1:3298-3683 GCF_000737465.1 Haliaeetus leucocephalus | reverse complement strand
CCGGGGATGCCGTTCCCCCGTGTCCTTTGGGCCGGGCTGCACCGCGACAAGCCGTGCCGAGCTGCGCTGTGCCACGCTGTCCTGCGCCAAGCCGTGCCGGGCCGTGTTGCGCCGTGATGAGCTGCACCGAGCCGAGCTGTGCCGAGTTGCGTTGCACCATGACAAGCCGTGCCGAGCTGCGCAGGGCCGCGTTACGCTTGGATGAGCTGTGCCGAGCCTCGTCGCACCACGCAGAGCTGTGCCGAGACCCGTTATCCTACGCCAAGCCTTGCCGCGCCACGCCGAGCCGTGCCAAGACCCGTTGCCCTGTGCCGAGCCGTGCTGCACCACGCCGAGCTGCGCTGAGTCCCATGCTGAGCCACGCTGTGCCACGCTGAGCCGTGCC
>NW_010972966.1:0-2846 GCF_000737465.1 Haliaeetus leucocephalus | reverse complement strand
CCACCACCACCTCCCCGTCCCATCGGGCGCCCACCGCTGCCGCCGCGCACCGTCCTCAGGCGTCCTTGTGTGCCAGGGCGGCCAGGCGCTCGAGCTTGTGGCCGTGCCGGTGCTTCTTGAGTCCGTAGGTGTTCCGGAAGGCTTCGCCGCAGGTGCTGCACTTGAAGGGGCGGCCGCCCTGGTGGGTCTGCAGGTGTTTGCTGAAGTACTTGGGGTCCTTGAAGAGCTTGAGGCAGGCGGAGCAGCGCAGGTCGCGGCGGGCGTCGTGCGAGCGCTGGTGCCGCAGAATGGAGGACAGGTAGAAGAAGCTCTTGCCGCAAAGCTCGCAGCGGTAAACCTTCTCGCCCAGGTGAACGCGCCGGTGTTCCAGGAGGTTGGAACGGTAACGGAAGGTCTTGCCGCAGGTTTGGCAACGTTGGGGGCGGGCGACGACGTGGAGGCGCTGGTGCTCGGCCAGGCTAGAGGATTGGGCGAAGCGCTTGTTGCAGAGGGCACACTTGTAGGCGCGCTCGCCGGTGTGCACCACCTTGTGCTGCCGCAGGTACCAGGAGCGCAGGAAGCCGCGGCCGCAGACGGCGCAGCGGTAAGGCCGTTCCTCGGTGTGGCAACGCTGGTGCCGCATCAGCAACGCCGCTTCCCAAAACCGCTTCCCGCAAACCGAGCAAC
The DNA here is from genome assembly GCF_000737465.1 of Haliaeetus leucocephalus. Taxonomy (NCBI): domain Eukaryota; kingdom Metazoa; phylum Chordata; class Aves; order Accipitriformes; family Accipitridae; genus Haliaeetus; species Haliaeetus leucocephalus. Next base: position 2,180 of record NW_010972966.1, on the reverse strand, counting down.
CAAAATGGCGTTTCTGCAGGTGCCGGCGCCGGTGCAGCAGCAGGTCGTAGGCGCCGGCGAAGCTTTGCCCGCAGACGCCGCAGGCCAGCGTCCGCCGCACCAGGTGGACGTACTTGTGGGTCACCAGCCCCAAGAAATGCTTGAAGCTCTGCCCGCAGGTGCCACAGGTGAAACGCTCGCCGCTCGGCACTACCGGGTGCTCCTCGGGGGGCTGCAGCCCGCTCTCGGCCGGTGGCCCCCCCTCGGGCAGCAGCCGCTCGGGGGCGGCCTGGTGAACCAGCTTGTGCCACATCAGGTTCTCGATGAAGCCGAAAGCTTTGCCGCAGGCGTCGCAGCCGTAGGGTTTCTCCCCGGCGTGGGCTTCCTTGTGGTTGACCGCGCGGAAGAGGTCGGGGAAACGCTCGCCGCATTCGCCGCAGCCGTAGCTCAGCCCCTCGGGGGGGGTCCCGGCACCCCCCAACCCGCAGGGCAAGGGCAGCCGGTGGATCTGCTTGTGCCGGGTCAGGCTCTGGGGGTAGCCGAAGGCTTTGCCGCAGAGCTCGCACTTGTAGGGCCGCTCGCGGGTGTGCACCACGTGGTGCTTGCTGAGGTGGAAGGACTCACGGAAGCGCTTGCCACAGACGGCGCACTGGTGCGGCTTCTCCCCGGTGTGGATCCGCTCGTGCCGCTTCAGCGTCTCTCGACGGCCAAACGCCCGCCCGCAGATGCCGCAGCCGAAACTCTTCCCCGGCGCCAGCAACGCGGCCGGCGGGGGGGATAAGAAGCCCCCGGCACCGTCGGCCGCCTTCACCTCCCCCTCCGGTGCCACATAGGCACTGGGGAACACGGGCACCGCCGCCGCCGTTCCCTTGGGGACGCCGGGGTACGCCACCGCGCCGGCCTTGGGGCCGGCGTGGACCTGCCGGTGCCGCAGCAGGCTCTGCGGGGCGGCATAGGCTTTGCCACAGACCTCGCACTTGTAGTCGGGGCGCTGGCCGCTGTGGGCGGCTTGGTGCCGCAGCAGGTACGCTGGATCCCGAAACTCCTTCCCGCAGACGGCGCAGGGCACCCGCAGCAGCCCCGAGTGCGTCTTGACGTGGCGGGTGAGGCTCTCGCGCCGGTTGAAGCTCTTGGCACACACCGAGCAGCTGAAGGGCTTCTCGCCGGTGTGGATGATCTGGTGCTGGTGGAGGTGGCTCGGCTTCTTGAAGACTTTCCAGCACAGCGAGCAGGTGAAGGGGCCGTCCGGGGCAGTGCCGCTGGGTGCTGGGGCGGCACTGCCGGGCGCCAAAGTGACCCCGCCGGGCGCCGGGATGACCCCGCTCGGTGCCAGGATGACCCCGCCGGGCGCCGGGATGACGCCGCTGGGTGCCGGGATGACGCCGCTCAGCGCCGCGTTGACCCCGTTAGGCGCCGCGTTGACCCCGTTGGGTGCCACGTTGACCCCGTTGGGCGCCGGCATGACCCCGCTCGCCGCTAGGCTGACCCCGTTGGGTGCCGCGTTGACTCCGTTGGGCGCCGCGTTGACCCCGCTCGCCAACGGGTTGACTCCGTTGGGTGCCGGCAAGACCCCACCGGCCCCGTTGGGTGCCGGCATGACCCCGGAGGTGGTGGCCACTGCCGCGGGGGTGACGCCGGCAGCGCCGCCGTCCTCGGCAGTTTCCTTGTGGCAGCGTCGGTGGCGGATGAGGCTGGAGACGTGGTTATAGGTGCGGCCGCAGGTGCCGCATTCGTAGGGCCGCTCGCCGCTGTGCACCAGCATGTGCTGCACCAGGTGGGACGACTGCTTGAAGGACTTCTGGCAGACGCCGCAGGGAAAGCGCCGCTCCATGAAATACTTCAGCCGGCGGAAATAACTCTTCTCCTCCTTCGACGCTGCCTCCGGGGGGGCCGGGGGGGCCGCCGGGGTCCCCACCACCGCTGCTGTCCCCGTCGTCACCGCGACCGTCCCACCCCGTTTCAGCCCCCCAAAGAGGTGCTGGTGGCTGGAGAGGTCCACGATGCCCCACTGGGGCGCGTTGAAGGCGCCGGCGGCCTCAAAGAGGGGCTGCGGCGGGGGGGGCACGGCCGGGCTGGGGTACGGGGGGGCCCCCGCTTGCACCCCCACGCTGCCCTCCGCCTTTTTCGGCTGGGAGGAGGAAGAGGAGGAGGAGGAGGAGGAAGAGGAGGCGCCGCCTTCGGCCTTGAAGTCCTTGTGCTTG
>NW_010972965.1:4096-4442 GCF_000737465.1 Haliaeetus leucocephalus | reverse complement strand
AAGCCCTTCTCAGCAGGGCTGCTCTCAATCCCTTCATCCCCCAGCCTGTATTGATACCAGGGGTTGCCCTGACCCAGGTGCGGGACCTTGCACTTGGCCTTGTTGAACCTCATGAAGTTCACATGGGACCACTTCTTGAGCTTGTCCTGGTCCCTCTGGATGGCATCCCATCCCTCAGGTATGTCAACAGCACCACTCAGCTTGGTGGGGTCTGCAAATTTGAGAGGGTACACTCGATCCCACTATGTCGTTGATGAAGGTATTAAACAGTACTGGTCCTAATACGGACCCCTGAGGGACAGCACTTGTCACCAGCCTCCCTCTGGACATTGACCTGTTGACCACT
>NW_010972965.1:1649-3993 GCF_000737465.1 Haliaeetus leucocephalus | reverse complement strand
TGCCAAAGACCTACAGAAGCCCACACAGAGCACATCAGTAGCTCTTCCCTTGCGAAGGAGTCACTACATCATAGAAGGCCACTACGTTGGTCAGGCAAGACTTGCCCTCGGGGAAGCCATGCTGGCTGCCTCGAATCACCTCCCTGTCCTCCATGTGCCTTAACAAAGCTTCTAGGAGGATCTGTTCCACGACCTTCCCAGTCACAGACGTGAGGCTGACAAGTTGGTTGTTCCCAGGGTCCTCCGTTCTACCCTTTTCAAAAATGGGTGCAATGTTTCCCTTTTTCCAGTCACTGAGGACTTCACCTGACTGCCGTGACTTTCCAAATATCATGGAGAGTGGCTTGGCAACTACCCCAGCCAAATCCCTTAGGACTCTGGGATGCATTTCTTCAGGTCCCATAGACTTAAGTATGTTCCTCATGCGGTCTCGAACCTGATCTTCCATTACAGTGTGTCGTGGTTTAACCCCAGCCAGCAAACAAGCACCGTGCAGCTGCTCACTCACTCCCCCTGCACCAAGTGGGATGAGGGATAAAATCGGGAAAAGAAGTAAAACTCGTGGGTTGAGATAAGAACGGTTTAATAGAACAGAAAAGAAGAAACTAATGATGATAATGATAACACTAATAAAATGACAGCAGTAACAATAAAAGGATTGGAATATACAAACGATGCACAGTGCAATTGCTCACGACCCACCCGCCGATCGATGCCCAGTTAATCCCCCAGTGGCGATCCTTCCGCCCCCACTCCCCCCAGTTTTTATACTAGATGTGATGTCACATGGTGTGAAATACCCTGTTGGCCACTTTGGGTCAGCTGCCCTGGCTGTGTCCTGTGCCAACTTCTTGTGCCCCTCCAGCTCTGTCGCTGGCTGGGCATCAGAAGCTGAAAAGTCCTTGACTTTAGACTAAATTTTACCTAGCAACAACTGAAAACATCAGTATCATCAACACTCTTCTCATACCGAACTCAAAACATAGCACTCTACCAGCTACTAGGAGGACAATTAACTCTGTCCCAGCCGAAATCAGCACGCACTGGGAGGGACTTTGCTCCCCAAGTCCCTGCCATGAGGTCCATCCGCTCAAGAGGTGTGCAAAGAGCAATTGCCAGCGAAGACTGAGGCAAAAATGTTGTTGAGTACCTCAGCCTTCTCCTTGGCTGTTCTTACCAGTTTTGCTGGTCAAGTTCATCAAAGGGGGATACCCCTTCCTTGACTTTCCTTTTCTGCCTGACCTACTTACAAAAGCCCTTCTTACTATCCTCTCTGCCTGCAGAACAGCTCAGCCCACGTCTTCCCTGTCTGTGCCTCTGTAACTGCAGTCAGTCCTAGTCGCTCCTAGTTGCACCCTCAGTCTATGACAACAGTGAAGGCGAGAGGTGGGGCTGGAGCAGCAGAAGAAGGTGAAGCTGTTGGTGCACTCCCAGGTGTCTCTCACCCTGCAGGGTGCAATAACAGAGCCCTCATTTGGCAGGGAAACCTCTGGAGGGTAAAAGGTGACATGCTGGTTTTGAGCCACCCCCAATCTTCCTCTTCAAAAAGGATTGGACAGTGCTGCTGGGACTTAGGAGCTGGCCCTATGGGTTGGCGGGTTGTCTTCCCTGGGGACCCCTTTCCCTTGGTGCTGCTGAGATGCTGCTCCTGGATGTGACTCCCCTGAGCCCAACTCTGCTTGGACAGGGCACCCCTAGGCAGATATGCTCCCCCTCTGCTCCCTCAGCTCTGGCCCAGCACCCTACTCTGGCATGTGCTCCCTCCTGCTGACACTTATCCCGCTGCCTCTTCCCATCAAAGCCTTCCCAGACCCCCCAAGCAGCAAAGGCAGCAAAGGGCAGGTGAGGTCTTGGGTGTCCGTGGCACCGAACCTCTGGGGTACATGTGTAGGCTCAAGCCCCAAGGCTCATCCCCCAAAACTCACGTGCACAGGACTCAGCAGGGACGAGGCTGTTGGGGCTCCTCAGCAGAGCAGGGTCACTCCCTTCTCTGTGCTCACTGTACTCCGCAGGAACTCAGAGCTCCCCTACAACCACAGGAGGGGACACCTACTGAGCCCTGACACAGTGTCACTCTTTTGTCTGCTACCACCATTTGGGGGAGCAATGCCCACTCCACAGACTGTCTGAATCCTTCCCCTCCCTTCCCTTTTGATGGGTGCTCCAACACGGCCCCTCTGGGAGGGGATCCAGGACAGGTGAGGGAAGGGGAGGTGCAGAGGGTAGAGGAGCCCACTGAAACTGGAGGCATGAGGCCGGGAAAAGAAGCAGGGGGATGCAGGCCCAGGGTGGCCTAAGGTGCCCTGGGCCACTTGGGGCTGTCCCGACATGGTAGGACATGCTG
>NW_010972965.1:0-1050 GCF_000737465.1 Haliaeetus leucocephalus | reverse complement strand
CCCTTGGCAGGTGGATCCCTGCATCTGCTCAGAGACATGCTCTCTTACGGATTCTCTTCTTCCATCCCTCCCCCAGCTTTGCTCACCCTGCAGATGACCTCTTGGAGAAAACATGAGGGGGTGCGTGGGGAGAGGACGGCTTGCTCCACACAACCAGTCTTGGCTGTTGTCATTCCTCCTGCACTCATCCAGCCCAAAGTAAGCCTGCTCCACTAGTGCAACTAAGCCCCTCAAGGCTGTCATGGCCAGAGCAAGGGGGACCGCTTTGTACGAACCCCAACTCCACCACTGCCTCCTCCTCACAGCACACCTGGGAAAGCAAAAATTTTAGTGTCTCTTAGGCCTTTGCAGGACTCACTAGTAAAGAATAAAGTGTCTTTCTCTCAAGCCACGTGTTCTCTTCCTTCTCCCCTCTGATTCTTTCCCCCATCCTGCTGAGGGGGCTGTGAGAGAGAAGCTGTGTGCGGCTTAGCTGCCTACCAGGGTTTACCCTCAGCAGTCCTTTTTGGTGCCCAACGTGGGGCACAGGGGGGTTTGACATAACAGCTTGTTTAGTGGCCCAAAGTTATAGCTGTTACAGCTGCGTAGCTATGAATTGGCAGGCTCCTCTGCTTGCCACCGGGCTTGCTTGCTTTGCTTCATGTTAGACGCCAGTGCTCGTTAGTGGCTGCTTTTTGCATTTGCTGTTGGCTGTAGTGCTTATCATCTCACTCTGCTGTGCCCGGGAAGACTTTGCCAACAGCAATGGCCACGTGCCTGGGTTGGCATACTCCAGTCCGAGAGCGAGTGGCAGCGACTGTGACCTGTGGGTAAGTCCACGCGGGAGGAGGTACACCCCTGAAGGCAACGAGGTTCGTGTGCGAGCAGGCCATAGCATGAGCTGTGCGTTAGCCAACGTTGGAGAAGGGCTTGAGCCAACACTGACACAGAGGGGAGGGGAGGAGATCATTGCAGTGTTACAGCCTGTGCCCTGCTCCAAAGGTACAACACCTGCAGGCTGTAATAAACGTAGTGCTAAATTGTTGCAACCCACCATCTGAGTTGCATGTT
>NW_010972964.1:7086-8624 GCF_000737465.1 Haliaeetus leucocephalus | reverse complement strand
CCACTCCTCTGCTTAGGGACAGCACCAGCATCACCTTTTCTGGATCCAGCAGGGTTGTTCTGACCTGCCCTTTTCCACCTGCAACAGGAACATGTACCCAGCCAGTGCCGTGCAACCAGGAAGGTTTCTGTACGGCCAGGGTGAGTGCACAAAGCTTGGGACAGGGTCTGTGAGCACAGACAGGGAAACACCTCCCAGGAGGAAAATCTCCAGGCAGCAGGGTTATGATCAAGGAGGGAATGAGAAGAAACTAAGACCACAAATGTTGTGGGCAGGAGAATTCAGACAACTCCATAGCATCCCCTCCAATTCAGACCCCTTCCTCTGAGCAAGCCCCCTTGCCTCCTCTCCAACCCAGCAAAGCCTCTGCCCTCAGGGCTGTGGGGTCCAAGACATAAACAACCTCCTCTGCAGCCAGACCTCCAGCAGAGCCACGGTGCAGCTCTCCAGCCATGTGTCCATTTCCCTCTGCAGAGCACAGGGGCTGAGAGCAACTGCCTGGCAATGTTGATGCCTGGGAAGTGGCATGCACAGGTGGGTAATGGTAATGCTTTCCCAAGTGCCCAGCTGCCTCTTCCCTTGCGTCTCTCAGCCAGACCCTCACTGTACTGTTCCTTGTTTCTCCACTTGTCTGTGTTACTCTTGTTCTTGCAGTCAGGCTGCCTAGGGATGGGAGTTTCATGTGCAGAGTTTCACACTGATCTTGTGGGTCCTTTCATGCAGCTGTGTCCATAGGAACAAGTGTCCCAGCGTTCCTGGCACCTGTGGAGATCTGGTCAATACAGTCTGTGGGTCTGGGGTATGAGCTGACTCTTACTGAGATGCCCTCATTAGGACACTTGGCTATCCCCTTGGGGTGTCCTTCCAAGCTGCGAGCTGTCCTCAGGGATGCAGAGCTATAACATAGCATATAGGCATATCTTAAAGCCCCATGAAGAACGCAAAGCCCCTGCAACTGAGGAAATGCTGTTGGGTTGGTGAAATGAGGCATGAGTGTCCTGGGCTAGAAGTCGGCAGCTGAGACCTTGAGAAAGAGTGAGACATTTAGTGGTCTGCAGTGGATCCCTCTACTCTCAGCAGTGTCTGGTTGATTTTCAGGGTAACATGAGCGTGTGATGACCCTCCATCTCAGACAGGTGCAAGCACTAGGAAACTGGGAACTAAATGGAGGGACAGACCAGATCCCTTCGCTCTGCATTAAGCCACAGGCAATCCTCTTACCTTGAAGCACTCACTCTGTTCACCCTGAGTGCAGAAGAAATGTTGAGGGTTTCTGCCATCTGAGAACAGTCCCCAGGTTTAGATGGGTGGAGCTGTAAAAAACCCAAATAACTCGTAAACTGCCTTTACCGTTCCCTTTCATTAGCACTGGGAGTGCAGATGCTGACAAGCCATTCTGCATTAACAGTGGTTTCATCTGACAAAGTTGAAGAGCAGCACTGGCCCATACCCTCACCGTTCCCATGAACCCAGTTCTGCAGAGCAGGACTGACTTATCAAGACCCCATGGGCAGAGGCCCTGCTCTTCATGGTGCTCT
>NW_010972964.1:0-6016 GCF_000737465.1 Haliaeetus leucocephalus | reverse complement strand
TGTCTCTTGTCCTCTCCTCCCCTTCCTGACTGCCAGAAAGATCCTCACACCCACTCTGACCAAGGACAATCACAACCTTCTCTCCAAGTGTGGCCTCACCAGGATCCCCTGTGACTGCAGCCAGGATGTGCTGGTCAGCTCCAAGCAGAGACGCTCACTGGGGGTCCTTGCATAAGCTCAGAGAAGGCCACTTCGAGACACCAAGCACCGAGTACAGAGGAACTATGACAGTGCCGGTGGGCTGACACCAGGGCAGAGTTGGAGGCAGAAGGCGTGAGCAGAGAAGACCTCCGGCAGCTCCTCTGCATACCTGGTCAGGCAGTAACGCACTTGGTGGTGTTCCTGAGAGAGGACAGTGGCATGGGAGGGGAGGTACTAAGAGCTGTGGTGCAGGGCACTGGGGCTCAGAAGTAGGCCTGGGGCTCCCAGCAGGCAGTGCCACTGGCTGCAGCCCCAAGAGAGGCCTGAGCATGGAGAGAGCAGCAGCGAGTCTTGTCCCAACTGTGGAGAGCTGCTGGGGTCAATCCTGGCTGCCCTGCACCTCCCACCTCAGGGTGTCTCTTGGGTCCCTGCAGCGTTCGCACTGACTGGAGTGACAGCCCTGCCTGGCTGGGGATTGAGGAGAATTTGGGGTTTCCATCAGCGTGGGAGCTTCCTGGAGCATCACGGCTTTTGTTCATGTCCCTGTCCTTGTCCCTGGGCTGGCATAGACCTCCATCCCCACATGTGGCCCCAGAGCTCTGCTGTGCAGGCACCACTCAGGACAGAGTGCGTTCAGGGTTGGGGAAACATCCTCCTGGCACAGATCCCACAACAGACCTCAGTGCCCCATTCCCCTGTGGCCATCTGGCTTTGACCGCTCGCCCCAGCACCCAAGCCCTTCCCTGCCTTGGCCATGGCCCATGTGAGGGGTTGCAGGTAGCCCTGCTCTGGGGTCTGCCAGGCTCTGCACATGTGTGAGTCCACGAAGGTCTGGATGTTCCCCCAGTGCAGACACTGAGCCCAGCAAGAGGATGGAGCTGGTCATATTTCAAAGATCAGCCCTCCCCTGGACCATGGTGAATGGCCAGGGCTGGAAATGGCTGGTATGGGGAACTAGGACTGGGGGGTGACTTTGGGTTAAGGGCCAGCACATGGGGTGGAGTAGGCTGTCTCAAGGCCATGGGCTGGGCACAGAGACTTGAGGAGAACAGCAAACCCACGTGGCTGCTGAGTCATGCTTCCTTCAGTGCAAGCCCTGACGGAGGCTCCCAGCCTCCCTTGCGATGCCAGCCTTGAGGAGGGGCAGGAGCACTAAGAGAAGGGTAGTTGTGAGCACCAGTCCTTCTCATCCACTACCCAGGCCTGGTGGAGCACCAGGACAGCGAGGACTCTTCATGCCTCTGCAGAAATGAGACAAATTCAAACATTTGTCTGGGAACATAATAACCACAAGTAACAGTAATTATGAAGTTAATGCTACCAATAATGGTAACAGTAATGATAATACACCAAAGCACCAGTTTTGGATGGGATATCCTGGGAGTCATTTGTGGAGTGAGAAGGAGAGTTTATCATGATAGCAAAAACTTTCATGGAAGACCTTTCCTAACCACACCCTTGCGCTCCTGGCTACTCCTGCTTTAGATGAGGGGGGTCGCTGCTGGAGGCACCTCTGAGTAGAGAACAGCATTGGGCAGATGCAGGGATGGGGAGGAGACAAAGCTTCAGGTGCTGATAAAGAGGGAGACCATGGCCAGGTGAGGAGGCATGTGGAAACGGCTTTGTGCCGTCGCTGCTCAGAGAGGATCCTCAGCAGAGTTGTGCAGATTTTCACATGAGACCCAGGAGGGTTCCACAGTGGTTTTTGGGGGGAAGGCTTGTGCGGTCTTGAAGCACACGCAGGCAGAGAAGGTTCTTACGTCAGGTGCAAGCACCAAAGCTCTGACACCACATCGACCCGTTATCTGACCATGGTTCAAAAGAGGTATTTTTACCTCACCATGTGCCTTGATTGGGTGGCAAGAGGAGCCTCCCCTCCTGGTGCACCCAGAAGCGTGTCAGCAAAGGAAGCGCCACGTCATTACGTACAGGGAGGCCGCCACTGTTGACAGCCTCATTGCCCACATGTTTTTGTACTGCATTGTGGTTGGGTGGCAGCCATTTTTTGACACCATCATACCCACATGTTCTCATGCAGTCCTGTGATTGGCTGCCTGCCTGCTTTGGGCAAGGAAGTGCTCAGGTATCAAAATATATACCTGTACTGCAATATATACATTTTTGGTTTTATATACGTATATATAAGTGACTGTACAAATATCTATAAATATTTTTTATGTATTTACGAATAGATACTCTATTTTACATATATCTACCCCTCTATACACATATATACGTGCATACGTTTATATGTATATGTATTTTTATATATATAAACATGTATAAATCCAGAGAAAATAAATATAAATAGCCATTATAGCATAGGTATAAAATGGATAAAACCTTTAATAAGAGCTAATGGAATGAACAATTAGAGTTTAGCTGTGAACAGAAAGAAAAGTACAAGGGTGGGTTGAGGTGCCTCGCTTTATCAGGCTGCGGAAGACATCCAGACATGTCTGGGTTGGGGGGGAACTTCAAGAGGGTGGGGAGGACACAGACAGGATGGGACATGCCCAGGGGCTATGGCCCCCTCCTAGGAGGTCACCAAGGAGCCCTCAGTGCAAATCCTGTTAACATACAAAGAAGAGCCCAATCCCATGAACCGGCCTACGAGGCCCCCACATCCCAGCCCAGCCCAGCAGGATGGCCATGCAGTGTTGCTGGGGAAGACTCTGAGCTTTCCTCGGTGCTGCAAGGCACAGGCAACACCATCTGCAAACATGGAAAAGCAGGGCAAAATGCCAGCTTCAGAAGAATACATGCATGGGGACAATATGGAAAAGACCTAAAGAGGATCTCAAAAAAGATGATGCGGATGAGAGAACCTAGCCAGTGACCCCAGGAACTGCAAAGTGGCTTTCAAGGTTCCAAGCAGCGAGGGAGGGTGGTAGTGGGGAACTCCCTTTCCCCATGGGGTTGTGGGGGATCTCACAGCTACCTGTAAGACCACTGTGGGGTGCAGACTGGTGCTATACACATTTCCTTGTCCTTAGGTTGACAACCTGATTGAATGTTTCAAACAGCTCTGTCTGACAGAGAGGGGAGAGGTCAGGAGTGTGCTGGCACTTGTCCAGGTCCACCTGAGCCACACCAGCCAAATCCAGTAGGCTGTGTGTACGTCCTGTCAAAGGATGGGGAAGGGGGTGGTGACGGTGGATGTAAATGTATTGAATCCTGTAGGACCTGAGCAGGATGTAAATGGGAGGGAATAAGGTGTGAAAATTGTGCTGGGTCTGGCTGGGATGGTGTTAATTTTCTTGTTAGCAGACCCTATGGTGCTGAGCTTTGCCTTGGTGGTCAAAAGAGTGTTGACCGATAACACACTGACATTGTAGCTACTGCTGAGCAGTGCTTGCACAGCATCAAGGCCTTCTCTGTTCCTCACTTTGCCCCGACAGCGAGGAGACTGGGGGTGGCAAGAGGCGGGGAGGGGACAAAGTCAGGACAGCTGACCCCAATGGACCAAGGGGATATTCCACACCATATGATGTCATAGTCAGCAATAGAACTAGGGGAGTGCTGGGCGTTCTTCAAAGTAGAAGAGGTAATCCACTTATGAAACTGTCTTTATCTCAACCCATGAGATTTTTTTTTCTCGCTTTTGTCCTTCCCCATCCTACCGGTGAGCAAGTGACTGGGTGGAGGCTGCCACATGGGGTCACCCCACCAGACAAGCACACAGAAAATAGGCTGGTATGTGCTTGTGAGGTCATTGGTGCCTGAATAGATCATAGGATGGGAGCTGGCACAAGGCTTGTGTAAGTGGTTGTGAGATTACTGATACCTGACAGGGAAAGATTACTGAGTAGCTGATAGGCCAAGAGTAGGGGTGTGGCTTGTGTCAGAGCTTGTGAGGTCACTCGTGCCTTTGCATCTCACAGGCAAGCAGATAGCAAGTAGGTGGATATTTGGTGGCCAGCTCACTGGTGCCTGAGTAGCTGATAGGCAAGAGGGAGACATGTGGCTTGGGTATGTACTTGTGTTGTGACTCTGGGCTGAAGAGCTGATAGGCCAGGACCAAGTGCATGGCCCTTATAGGTTCTTGTAAGGTCACCAGAGACAGAGTACTGCACCAGCAAGTACCTGGCAAATGGGTGTACACGTACGTGTGAGGTCCCTGGTGCCTGAGTAGCTGATAGAGCAGGAGCTGGCCCATGGCTTGTGTCTGCACTTATGAGGTCACTCATGCCTGAGTAGCTTATAGGCCTGGAGTAGGCCCATGGCATATGTAGGTGCTTCGAATGTCACTGCTGCCCGAGTACCTGATAGGGCAGCAGCAGGCCCCTAGTTTGTGTTGGTGGTTTTGAGGTCATTGGTGTCTGAATAGCCGATACGCCAGAAGCAGGCCCGTGTCAGATGTAGATGCCATGACATCACCTGTGGCTGAGTAGCAGATAGGCTAGGAGCACGCACATGGCTATGTATGTATGAGCTTGTGATGTCACTGGTGCCTGGATAGCTGATAGGCCAGGAGCTGGCACATAGCTTGAGTAGGAGCTTCTGATGTCACCAAAATTGTACATTTCAGACCATGCCCAAACACGGCTTTTCGGAAGAGCCATTGTTACAAAAGTCCATACACTGCACACAGATGTGTGACAGTGTAACTCACACACACAGAGCACTGGCAGTAGGAGGGGTGTGTGGTCACTGTCAGTATAAATCATGAGCACGCAGCGGTGGCCATGGGAGGATGGCAGTGTTCACGTCACCGATGGCACCCCATGGCTGCGGGGCTCGGTGCAGAGCGGCCGTGTGCTGTCACAAGGGCATCAGAGGGGATGGGATCCGCCTGGCCCTGTCACTGCGAGGCCGAAGGAGCAGCCCCTGCAGCCCTGGCTGGAGCAGTCGGGGTAGGGGTGGCTCGGGGGCACCGCAGGGATGTGCCTGGGCACGGCGCCAGGAGGAAACCACAGACTTCCTCCGGAGCGCGGGGAGCGCTGCGAGGTCACGTGGGCTGTGGTTTGTGCACCTGCAGGCTGCAGCTCCCGAGCCACCCGCGGGGAATAACGGCCCCTCGGTGACATGCCGAGAGTCAGGGATGTGTCTGAGCCTCTGGGCTGCATGTCTGCTGCTGGGCAGGGACATGTCCCCGCTCCGTCTCCGGCTTCTGCGAGGGACCCACCATGGGGCTCTCCGGGGAGGGACGAACGAGCCGGCACTCGTGGAATGGAGCTCTTCCCCTGGCCAAGGCCCTTTCCCAGCTGCTGCTCCCAGCAGAGCGGGGTCTGAAGCAGGGGCAGGGGCTGTTTCCTTCCCTTCCTGACACAGCCCCCGGTGCAGTCTCAGCCCTGTGATTCCCATGGCACAGGGGTGGCTGGACACTCGCACCTGGGGCTCTTGGATGTGCCTGGTGCAGGAGATGCTCAGTGCTCCTAGTCCACACGGCACAGTTCAGGGGGTGAAAAACCTGTTCCCCCCCCACAACTGGCCCTGTCTTGTGACGGCCCCCCACCACAGTGACGTGACACCTGTAGCAGAGCCGTCTCTCATATATGGTCATGAATGGTGCTGGAGAAGTTCATTGGAGGGCTGGGCTGTGTCGGAGGGGAGATCGCTCCCGATAATGTCTAAAAAGGTGCTGCTGCTTCGATTGGCTCCTCCTGTAGCTGGGCTGGCATCTGCAGAGATATATTGCCCTCCCGTCGTCATTGTCCCCATAAGTCCCCAGGAGCTGTGGCAGGGAGTGCGGCGCAGCAGGGATGTTCTGGCAGGGCAGGAGGCTCAGGATGGGCACCAAGGGACTGGTGTTCCCACAGGTGCTGTGGCTGCTCCTCTGGGTACAGCTGTGCAAGGGTAAGTGCTGACTCCCTTGTCCCACAGCCCAGGGCCAGCAGGTACCAGTGTGGTCATTGGGATTTTTCTGGGAATG
>NW_010972963.1:292-3959 GCF_000737465.1 Haliaeetus leucocephalus | reverse complement strand
CCTCCCTCCTGCTCTTGCTCCCTGATCTATGCACTTACCCATGGCAGCTCAAATCCTTTCCACCGTTTTGGTTCCACACTCTTACTCCACATTCCCTTCCCTTTTCTTCTCTTCTTTCCACCCTCTGTATCTCCCAGTTTTAATATTCTCTTACTCTGCACCAGTCCTACTCAAGCACCTCATTCACCCGTCCCAATACTAGCCCTACAGTCCTGTTGCTTACACCGCTCCAGATTTCGTAGTTCTTCCAGCTATGTAGCCTCTCCTCCTGCAAGGGAAGTGTCTACTGGGACATGCCTAGATCACACGTCTTACTTCCAAGCCCTGCCCCGTGCTCTTCCGCTTTTCAAAGCGGACCACCACCACTGGTGATGCTCCCAATGCTGCCATGGAAATTAATCTGCTTATAGAAATAAAAAACATTTCTTTAAGTAGGAAGCCTGCTACAGGTTTGGACACTGGGATTGTTCTGTTAGCCTGCAGGTGCCCATTGGATCTCTCCAACATGTCTAATAGGGGTACAACTCCTCTAGCCTTTTCACTTGCACTGCATTGCAAAAGCAGAACCATGGTTATTCCTGAAGCTCTTTCTGCTGACTGAAAGGGTCTATATCCTGTTTGCTTGGGTTTAGCGGTGTCAAACGGTGTGCTTAGTCTGGCTTGAGAGGTCTTCAGTCATCTGTGTTTGGGAGTCCTTTAGAAAAAAAATGTGCCTTAATGACTGGCAAGTAGAAAGACATCCTGGTGTCTACTGTATGCCTGAAATGCACAAACTGACCTGCCACAAACACAACAGCTGCAAAATTACATGCTTTGATTCTGAGCAGCATTTCAAGCATACAAAGTAAGGCACCACTGCTAAATAAGCTGAGAATGTTCATCATCTCTCTAACAGTAAACCACTGCCACTACTTTAAGCCCAATGTTTCATTCTTTACACAGAATGGTTAAGAAACTCTGAATTATTTCACACTAAGAGGGAAATATGTATAAAAAAATAATCAGAATGCAGTTGTACACTTTTAATGTATTGCAAAGGCTTGACTTTGGAAACAGGTTCTAATGCTGCTCTGCACACAACTACTCCTCCAAAAGACTGTGTTCAATATCTCTTATTGTCATACCTCAATCCACCACACTCTCACTGCATTTCACACAAGGGGAACATTTCAAATGAAAACTCTTTGGCTAACGATCCACTGCATCTGTGTAGAAGCTACTCAGAAGAATTATGAAATCCATTTAGTAAGGCCACACCACTTTAGAAGTCCAGTATACTGAATAAAATAATTTTATTTTTTTTTTTAACAAAGTTTATGGAATCTGAAAGTAGACGATAAAAGGTAACCTTTAACCGAGACTTAAAATGGGAGATTCTCTACCAAAAATATGTCAAACATTAAGGTCATAAAGAACTCCAAGGTTCTGTGCTATACTGTATGATATGTAAACAGATTTTGAAAATACTTCCCCATTATATATTTTGACACAGTATGCACAAATTTAAAAAAATAAAATAAAAATGAAGTTTAAATGCCTCAAGGGATTTCTCAGAAGTAAAGCCATTTGAAGAGCCACTTACAGTCTGCGGTGACAAATTTCTATATAATCAAAATATTTCCTTTTTTCACAATGCAGAATAACCCGCTGAAGGCAACTCCCTATCAAGGTGATGCCACCAACACAGATCTGATTGTATGACTCCAGCACTTAAAAGAGCACATTGGTTATACATGGCTTTTAACCTTGGGCTACAATTATGCTACCAGAACTATATTCAAGTCTAAATCAGTCATGTAGAGACGTGTGTGTTGTCCGAACACTGTTTAGAGTCCTTGTTTTCCAGATCTGATGAAGGTGGTGAAGGCGCTCTGTGGTTCTTGTGCTTACATTCACAGCGGGATGAACTTGGCAAATACCAGGTTCTCCAATTAACGACAAACCACAGATCCCAAAGTAGGCATGTAAAGCATCTGAAAGAAGGAAAGGAAAGGGAAAAGAAAATTAGATCAGGCTGTAACAGCCAAGTGTTCCTGGATTAACACCTCTGAATAATTACAGCCAAGGAAAACAAACAAACAGGTGCTACATTTTAAACTTGAGTTTTGACAAAAGAAATTGATTTCTACCCAAAGCCACCAGCATGCACTGATAGTCTGCAATCTCTAAAACTACGAGTCCAGTTTTCTTGAGTGCTCAGGCCAAACAGCAAGAGAATTTGAGCATCTGGAGATAATTTCTGTCCACAAAGCCAATTTTTTTTTCCCCGAACATGAATGTTTTTTTGCCGATTATTTGATGAACAGCTGACTACTGAAATACCAAAATTAGTGGCAATAGCTGCCAAACAGTAAGATTTAGAAGTATGAAAAGGATTCATACTCAGAGGAGTCTCTCAAATTCCTGGGAGAATACACTAAGGGTAAGAATTCATGCGGTGGCTTGATCAGTCATAACAGATGACTGCCACAAAAAAGGGATGCTCCTATTCCTCTGTCCCACGCTGCTCCTGCTGCCTACCACCTTACGCCAGCTTGCCTACCTTACAGCTCGCTGAACACCCTCCATGACGTAAAGCAATTGAAAAAAGATGGAAGAAAATTAACCCAAGCAGGAGAAAATGGACAGTTTTCTGACATTTTAGTGAATTAAACTGGTCTGCAGGTTTTGATATACACCAAAGCTAATGCAAAAAGGAGAAAGGACGTACAGCCGTACTTGGGAAAGCTGGGAGGAAGAGAAGTGAGCGTGCCTCCTCTGGGCAGCAGCAAGCCACTAGATTGGATTATCTGCCCATGAAATCACAGGCTAAAGATGGAAAGAGGATGTGAACTTAAATGTGCCCCTTACAAATTCTCAACACTTAGTAATCTTTTGGAGGTGTCAGTAAATTCATATCTGACTAAAATGATATTACAAGAAGGTATCTGGATAGAGAGGCTCTGAAAAAAGGCTTCTGCTTATCAGCATGAACATGCAGACAAAAGCATGCTCAGCAGATACAGCCCCTACTGACCTTGCAGAAAGGACATCAGACAAGGACACCTCAACTTCAGGACATAAGAGTATATTAACCCCTGTGGACAGCTGCACTGATATGCACTAAAAACAATATACAAACCTAACTACCTGTATATGGCTATTTGCTGGGTTTAACCACAAAGTTCAGCAGTTGTGCAAATCCCTGCTAACTTAATACTCAAGTTAGTTCTAGCCAAAACACATACATGTAGCCTGTGTACTCCTGTTTCAAGCTATGAAATACACCAGGTTTTCAAGGTCAAAAAACATAGGTCCAAACGTTTTGTTTCCTAAGTGACTCACAAATACAGAATGCAGCATGCAACCTCACAACTGCTGGCTGCTGCCTTAAAAACAATAACAAAGTAAGGTGTACTTACACTTCTATGAGAGCAAATGCCACTTCAGTGTTTTACATGTAGTAGTTGCGCACACTCATTTTCACCCTCTCACTCTTTTATGTTAAACCTTTCGATCTGTACGTACTTCCAATTCTTTTATATTGTGTATAATTTAAAGGTAACAAACGAGATACATCAGAGTTGCGGCACGACCTCCTGGGGCATGCAGCAGTACATCTAGTAATTTCAAATAAAAGTTTATTTGTATCTAGTCATGACTTATGCACAAGTCTGAAAAAAACCCA
>NW_010972963.1:0-239 GCF_000737465.1 Haliaeetus leucocephalus | reverse complement strand
GAGAAAACCTGTAGGCCGAGATAATGACAGCTTACGGGGAAAGCAAAAGCCATGAGTGCAAGCAAAACAAAGCAAGGAATTCGTTCACTATGTCCCATCGGCAGGCAGGTGCTCAGCTGCTTCCCAGAAAGCAGGGCTTCATCACCTCTAAGAGTTACTGGGGAAGACAAACACTGTAACTCCAAACGCCCCCCCCCTTCCTCCTCCCCCCAGCTTCTACTGCTGCGCAAAAGCCGGGG
>NW_010972962.1:8319521-8320239 GCF_000737465.1 Haliaeetus leucocephalus | reverse complement strand
AGTGAGTGAGTGGCTGCATGGTCCTTAGTTGCTGACTGGGGTTAAACAACGACAGGTATACTCTAACCTCACTATATATGCTACTTAGTTTAGGGTTAATAGGGGGATTGGCTTCATTGGTTTTTAACCAGATTTTTAAGTGAAACAGTTACTATTGCAGGGACTTCCAGAGTTCAGAAAGTTCTATACAAAAATCAAAACCGGGTTTCTTTGGGAGAAGAATGTCTTCTCCATTTTCCAGAAAATTCAGCGCTACTAAACGGTGCACAGAATAAAACTTGCATATAGATACAGAAAAGGCACAGCTGTAGCAGATTCTCCCATGCTGGCCACCAGTGAGCTTCAATACCAACATCAAGGGATGACACTTTGAGGAAAAGAGTGCAGCCTCCATAACCCCACTACTTCACTCACCATTTCACTTTCCATGGCCTCAGCTAACTACAGCAGGCTTTGGGGTAGATATGCTAGAACAGGAGAGACACCCACAAGCCCATTTCACATAAGTCACTGATAAGCTTCGATAAAACAATGATTGTCACTACCACGGTGACTTCTGAATATGGAGGACTGCACCAAGTATCATTAGTATTTCTATAACTCATTCAGTGCCTAACCTATACAGGGTCTTAGTTTACTCCAGTCACAGTGAACATGACCTTCAGCTTTTCAGTAACATGAATCTCTGGAAAAGAATCCAAAATTACCTGGAAAAAAA
>NW_010972962.1:8308886-8319215 GCF_000737465.1 Haliaeetus leucocephalus | reverse complement strand
CACGAATGGAGTAAATATTTAACAAATCTTCATAATTGATACCTTTGATTCTTTGGTTTTGTATTTAGAAAGCAAGCAAGGGTTTTTCTCCCATCCAAATCTTTTTTATTAAAACCTAATTTTTTTTCTCCCTCTCCTTCCTCACCTTGGGATCTGCTCTTAAAAATGGAAACAAGATCACATGCAACAGCTGATAGACTGTTTCCAGCAGTAGCAAGAAACCTCTACCTGAAGTCTGCGGGGAAGCTTCTACTTCCAAGTTGGCAGAGAATCGCTCACTTTGAGCTCCAAGGACTCCAACAGGCAAAGACTGATCACCAGAAGCCAGATCTCCTTCCAGCTCCTCACTTATGGGGAAAGTAATATCACTAACAGGTTCCTCCTTAATCTTCACAGGCTTTGTGTCTTCTACTGCCTTTTCAGGGTTGACAATCTTCTCATACTCTTCAGAGAGCTGCTTGCTAACCTGTCAAAGATCAGTGGGGGTGGAAAAGAGGCCAGAAAGGTCAGAGTGACTTCAGAGACTCTGATGGTAATTACATTGCAGTGTGCTCTGTTCCCAGAATATTATTAACATCTGACCTGAATGAACAAGTAAACAGGTTATCAGCTACACAGGAAAGATTCCCCACCTCCCCCACCCCTTTAAGACCACCTTCTGTCCTGTAACAAGGGACTTTAATAAGAGGTTTAATCCATTAGCACATCCATCTACTTGATAAATATGAGCACCTTTATTTCACAGACAGTGATGATGAGGCCCAGAAATTTAAACAGAGCACAAAACAAAAGCAAAGTGTCTCATCCACCAGTAACAAATTTACGTCAGCATTAAAAAACAAGCAGCTCAGATATTCATCAGCTCTGTAGTCACCACTGGGCAAAGCCTGGGCACCTTCTGTTAGATTCACAGCAAAAAACACAGAAGTTTTCTGCGGTCAGAGAATTGAAACAAATACAGGAATGAGATTTAGAACTACCCTGTACTTCTAGAAACTTAACAACTGTAAGCAATTAAATTAAAAATTTCAGATTTCATCTGCTTCTAACAAATGCTTGTTTATACCACTGAATCCCAACAGTCAGTGAACTGTGCTCAGGAAAAGCCCAAGGCTTTTTAACAGCAGAAGCAAGGAGGAAAAAGAATAGCAAAGCCTGTTTCCCCCTTCTAGATATACTTCCAAATACAGAGGCTACTGTGGACCTCAGCCCTGCATGAAGAACAGAACAAATAAGACAATGACCAGCTGCAGGATGAGAGGGAAATGCATTAGCAGAATGATGCAGAAAACCCAAGTTCCAAAAGGAGACATCTGAACAAAGACATGAACAAAAATGAACTGGTTTTTCGAACAAAAATGTTTCTAATGAAGACAGATCTTGATGATGTTATTTTTATGCACAAACCTCAGAGTCCATCACAATTTAAATATTACATGCATTTACAGGTGTCTCTGATTTATACGGCCTCTGTAAGCCACAAGGTGCCAACCCTGGGAAAAGAAGGAGCATGAGGTAGCTGCTCCAAGATAAGTCAACTGGCACTCAGATAACATGACAAGGAGGAAGGGATGACAGGTTTTGCCTTTGGCCACGGGCCACCTACTTGATTCAAGTCTTGTTTTTTGATGAGTAGGAGTAAAATTTCCACTTCAAATCCTTGCATTTCTGTAAGTCCACAACAGGCAGACAGTCATATCATTTAAATAAAATGCCTATGTTTAATTTCACAGAATACCTGGACCAAGAGAAACCATACCCTTATTCTTACAATCTATTTTGATATGGCACCTCTTATTCCAAGGAATTTAACAATTCCTCTTCTTTCTCCACAGAAGCACAGTCCCCTCTAGAGTGGAAGGTAGCACCTGTGTGACAACTCAGATCAGCACAATACTACCCTATACTCTTAAAGCTTAAGCAAGTCACCCCTTACGTAAGCAAACACAAGCCATTGTACAGCCAAGTAGTTTTTGTTCATCTGCTTACTTGTATTCTGAAATGGTTAAGCAGCCAAATATGCCATTAAAGCAGAAAATTCAGAGGTTTTACCTCTACTTGATATTTTTGTCTGGGCCACTCAAGAGCTGGGGACCTCCTCTTAAGCCCAGACAAACCATCAGTAGAGCATTCTTAGCCTCAGTAGGGACACAAATAAGGGGCTCTGTCTTCCAGTAAAAAAAAAATCCTGTTTCTCTTTTCCTTGATGACTCCACTCCACACCCAAGAGGTTTTCTGATTGGATTTTACTTCAGTAAGACCCAGGATTTGCTACAAGAATAAGCAATTATACTGGGGGTACATTTACTGGTGCCATCAGGTCCCTACTGCCGTTCTCACCTGAAGCATATAGCTGTGATAATCCTTAATGCGGTGTTGCCAGAACTTCTGCAGTGAGAGCACACTGCCAATGCCCACTTCATGGAAGACCTGCTCCATGACATCAGGGAAAGGGGTGTGCCCAAGTCGAGCTTCTCGATCCACAGCAAAGCGCAGCAGTTTGGTGAACTTCAAGCAGTACTCATGGGCAATGTCTGTCAGGGTCTCCAGGACACTCTCATGGGCACACTCAAAGCCTGTGTGAGCCAGGATGGTGGCCATTGACTGGTAGAGAAGCTGCCGACAGGAGGACCAACTCAGCTCAGTCACTGGCTCCCCTTTTCCTCTAAAAACCAGAAAAGACAAAAATAGCAAACCTCCAAAAACTGAAAGGAATGTATCAGTTGAAGAGATATTGTCAGTAATAAGATGATGTACAAAGGGAAGGAGATTGATTTGGGTTCTCCACAGCTTCTCCATTACATAGGAACACTACCTAGTAAGGGTTTATCTGCTTTGCCTTCTTCCCCTCCCTCCAAATCAGCACTGCCAATTATCATTTGCCCTTCTAATGCCAGAAGATTCCTTGGGTAATGCATGAATGTGGGATGCAGATCTTCTGAACCCTTAAGCAACTCCCTTCCCACCCAAGAGCTTTTCTCCTGGAGATGTGAATTAAATGGGTCCTTGACACAAACAAAAAAAGGCATTTTAAATAACATGAACGCAAATCATTTCCCCTCTCAGTTAATTACATTTCCCTTCCATATTATCTCTGATGTCACAGGCCTAATAGTCAGATACAAAGGCTTCTGGGATAGACAAGATCTGAATTTATAAAGCAAAAGACACACATAAAAAGCAAGAAACAGGATACACATACATTTCATAAAGGTACACTGTAGCCAAAAAGACCATTTCCCTCCCCTCATTTCCAGTAACCACTAAGTACGACACTGAAAGAAGTATCCCCATATGCAACCTAAGAAGTGAACACCAGGCCTGGAGAGGTTCTGCCGTAGAGCAGCATTCCCCAGCCTTGGGTTTCAGACCTGTCTTCTTGGTGTTGCTAAGCAGGAAGGAGTGACTGTGCAGGATGAAGAAGATGGAGAACAACTGACTTAAGCACTTCAAACATCATTCATTTACAGTCAGGCAACCAAATTTTTCATCAAGATGAGTTAACAAATAGAAATTCCACATAGGAAAAAGAGAAGATGATACAGGGCAAGGCCTCTGAAAGGTAAACAT
This sequence comes from Haliaeetus leucocephalus, assembly GCF_000737465.1. Lineage (NCBI taxonomy): Eukaryota > Metazoa > Chordata > Aves > Accipitriformes > Accipitridae > Haliaeetus > Haliaeetus leucocephalus. Next base: position 8,315,645 of record NW_010972962.1, on the reverse strand, counting down.
AGTTCTACCAGATTTTTCAACCCACAATTAAATGCATGTGATGTATTTGCCCATATCAGTAACACGGTCTTCAAATGCTGATGTCAAAAAATGAAATTTCCTTTCTGCTAAGTATAGTATTTATATACTTTTTTACACATCATTCAGTACCAATGGCAGAATTAAGCTAACAATTTCACCCTTCATCTGTTTCTGATCAATTTTTCCCAACATCTTCCACAGCCCACCCTGAGATTTGCCTCACTCTCATCCTACATTACTTGTGTATCACCACGCACTCTTTCCAGTAAGAAGACCTGATCGAACAGTACACAGACAGCATTGATGCCTTGATAAAATCCTCACTACTCTTGTTTCTCCAACAAGTGCATTAGGTACCCTTCAGTCTCGCTGAGATGCTGGGTCACAGAGCCTCGGTTCTCCCTGATCCTCCGAACTGAGCCATAGAAAACCACTGAAACACAGCAGTAAAAAAAGGTAACATTTCAGGGGAGTAAAAATGGAACGTTAAACTCAGAGCTATCAGGACCAAAATCATTCATTTTCAAGAACACCAGCTCAGCACTTTCTGGTTATTCAAATAAAGGGGGGGATCACACTATATTAAGAGATGCAGATGATGATATTTCTAAGTGGATATTAAGAACAGCATGTGGCTCTCAGGTCATGGATTCATCCCAGCTATTAATTGCTAGAAAATGACTCACATCCCAATTCCTACTCAATTATGTAACTACTTTGTAAAGAAAACAGCAGGCGCTCTGACAATATGAATTAAAAGATCATCAGTCAGTTCCCTTATAAACCAAGTGTCACCCATATTGGTTTTACATCTCCCTCTCTTCCCCCTCTACCCACCATTGACAGATTTCTGAAGTTCACAAACAGCCATATGTCTCATACAACACTGGGACCAGGAGGTTACAACAGAAAAAAAACAAACATCAAAAAAAACCAACCAGAAAACAAGCATCAAAATTTATACCTATAAAAAAGAATCTCTTCTTTTTTAACACATATAAAGAACATACCTAGCTTTCCAGCAGCCATCAGTTGGGAGCATCTTATGCTACCAAAACACCAAACACCAGACTACTATTAATACAGAGACAAATAAAGAGCCATTACCAATGCTCTGCCATTCAGTCAAAACACTATGGACAAACTTAAACTAGACATAGAATTTGGCAAGCCCAAGCAGCTACTCAGCCCCTTATAAAGTAGAGCACAACAACCATTTAGCAATGCATATCACTGCTCAGAAGCAGCAAAGAATGTTGTATCTCTTTTAAACTCCTACAGGAAAAGAAACTAATTGCCAGCATTAAAATGCAGCTAGGTCACTATGCTGAAAGGGATATAATCAAGTTGAAATCTAATCAATTAAAGACAGAGAGAAAAGAAATTTCAGGTACTGTACTCAAATCCAAATCCCCACCTCTTGTTCTTGGTAAGGTCAGTCAATTATGTTTTGGTTTTCTTACATTTTCTTCTCTTGTTTTCCTGTTTCCCACAGTAAACAATAGAGGAAGATGATTAAAAGCCTGATTAGACAGCATACATTGAAATATTGTTGTAGATGTTAACAGAAAACAACAAATGAGAAAATATCTTTTCTTCTTCATCTCCTTTAACCTTCAAGTACCATCTGATAAGAACACACATAAACAAAAACAGACATATAGACACATTTAAGTTGAAAGCAGCTACCTAATGTCAAGCCTTCCCAAAAAGGAGCAGCAAAGTTCTTTTACCTGATGATCATAGGTAAAGAGCCTTGGTCTTTGATCCCATCCAGGTACATAGCATCTACAAAAGCACCCTTCCAGATACTATCATTATGCAGAATGCCACCCTCTGCACCACTTACTGCTTTCCTGAAAGGCTCCCCATCCAGCTCCCATCCAAAGCCAAACCTATTTAACATATTACCAGGGTCATACAGCTGCAAGTAAACAAGAGCACTTTAATCCCTAAAATTCCGTCACCAGAGATTAACAAGACCGGCAGTTAGGCCTGTGACTTGGAGTTGATCATCTCTACAGAATATATAGTATGAAATTTATCACAAATATTGGCCAATTTGTCGCTCTTCAATTTTGTATTTCCAATAGGATCTATATTTTTATATATGGGTCACCAACACTAGATGATGTTCCAGACAAAAATCTACCCGCCAAGCCACGAATTCATCAGAACTAAAGCCCAGCCTTCTCCCACTGCCGCCAGCAAACCTGCAACATGCAGAACCTCACAACAGAAAACTGTCTGTCTATACCAACCAGGCTTATTTTCAGGATTAATAAGGTTTCAGAACTCACAAAAGGCCCATCTTCTGTGGCAACAAGACATTACCCAAAGGCACCACAATCCATTCACCCAAGCTCCTCTCCTGTAAGGCTGTTTTTCTTAGAGGGAAGGAGATCTCATGGTTCATTTCCCGTGCAATTATACTCAGGGGAAAGTGTTTGGGCTAAGTCAGTACGAGGATCGACAGGCGAGACTCACTCAACTGCAATAACGGATTAAAGGGCTCTGCTCCCTCCTAGGTGCACATAAGCTAGCAGCAGATGGAGGGAGGGATTGTTTTTCCTTTGAAGACATCAATTTTATCAAACATTACATTGTGGAGTTGAATTTCTGCCAAATGAGGTGCAACAAGGTCGCTTCAGAGCCACTTCCCCCAAAACTGTAAAATAAAGGAGAACATTGGAAAAACAAGATTATACTAGTCAGTGCATCAAAGCACATAGCACACTAACTCAAACCAGAAAGTTATTTCCTTTTGGAAAAGGGGCTCTTTCCACCTCTTCCTGAGTAAACCGCTTTTTAAAATATCTCTGCTATGTCTACAGAAGGCTGCACAGGTATAAAAAGAAGCTGCTGAATAGATAATGGCAAGAGGTAATAGGTAACATTTGGAAAATAAATTGGGTCCCAGTGGCCCAACCCAGAAGACCAGACAGTTTAGGGGCTAAGGCAAAGTGTTTAGTCCAGCAGGGGAAGTACATTCTGCCTGCTCTAATTTCCACTGCTCCAAATCCTTCCCAACATTAAACCTGTTATCCCACCTACACTGATCCCTACTTCTGTACAGACATTTCTTAACTACAAGCCATTCTGCTATGAACTGTCTTCCCATTGCAAGCCTCCAATTTCGTTCACAGATTATCTTTCAATGCAAAGCACAGATCCAATGTGGTCAGGAACGCAAATGAGAGAATGGCAGAGAACTCTGTTAAGAAACCAACCATGCACAAACAAGAAAAAGCATCTGAAGAGGCACATAATGAGTAGGTTAGGTTTCTTTTGAAGACGGAACCATGCTAATCAGAGGAAGCTGTACAGAGAAGGAAAAGCTAGCAGCTGTATTATGGTAAGAGCCTCCTGTTCAAATGGTAGTTTCAGGTCTACAGTTCCTTACTCATTCATCATCAATTATGCTTTAAGCTTACCTTCTGTTTCTATACCAACCAAAACCAAATGTTAATCCCTTATTGTGTATTCCAAGAACTGTAACATCAACAGTTGCAAATCACCAGGACCAGATGGTATTTCATCCAGGAATACTAAAGGAATTCAAGGATGAAATAGCTGAATAGCTCTGGTGAGTCACCTCTTGCTTTAAACCGCCTTGGCCCATGAGGACCAGAAGACAGAAAACGTGAAAACATTTTCTTTTAATAGCTTCAGAAGAGATGTATGAAGAACTGCAGCCTGGGAAGCCTGATATATTCTGGTGCATCAGGGAAATTCAAAGAAATGATAAGAACAGAATTAGAGGACACATGGGTAAATATGTTACACTCAGAAAGAGTCCAAACAGCTTTTGTAAATGGAAAACCTGCTTCACAAACCTACTAGAGTCCTCCAAATCCATCAGCAAGCAAGTATGTAAGAGATCTCCACTGTGGACCCCAGGTCTTCCCTCAGGGATCTGTGCCAGAATCAAGGTTTGTTTCAACATATTTATAAACAGTCTGGAAAAATGGAAGAGATGAATAGTATCATGATTAAAACTGCTGGTGGTATAGATTTTGGGGTGTTGAAAAGACCAGAACAACTGAAAAATAGCAATAAATTAGGTTCTGCCTCTTCCTCATCTCAAAAGGGGTGAGGAGATAGGGGTTACAGGTATGGGGCAGGGCAGACAGGAGTAAAAACAAAATTAATCCAGGGGATAACAAAATAAAAGACAAGGGTGTGGGGTTAAAGGATGAAAATGAGTAACAAGGAAACAGAAGAGGACATGTCTGTATTAAAGAAACTTGTGGTCTGATTCAGGCTGGCTGCTCTTATCTTCCTTTCTTCCTATGTCTAAATATACCTTTACACTGCTGCTCAGATCCAGGTTACTGACAAAGAAAATGGAATTAAAATACGGATTTAGTCAAATACTGTAACTCTGACAATGGCACCCCAGAAGGCAGCATAAAATTAAGGACTACCATATTTTATCAAGGGGAAGAGTGGTCTTTCTTGAATTTGTTTTTACACACTAAGAACAAGTGTCTGCAAATCATATAACTTTATTTTTACTACTATAACATCACCTGCTATTCTTAATTCACGTGTCTTAAAACAGTTAAGAACAAACATGTAACAACAAACTCAAAGCCTTCCTCCTGGAAAAGCAGAAATGTGTATGGTTTAGCAAGCACATAAATTCTAGCCTACACTGCTGCTCATTATAAATCCACTCCGTCAGCCACAAAACATTTCATTTCAAAATTGTCTATCCAGTTTTTGAGTCTAGTCCTTAAACTCCCTCATGTGGTTGACTGCTAAATAACATTTCTTTACTCAGCCCCCAGAAACTCGCAAGGGACAAGAAAAAGACAAAGCAGCCGCTAAAACATGGACAGAGCCACAGAAAACTGAACTTAAAGCTGAAGCCACTGGGGGGGACAGAGCAGAACACTGCTCAGTTCTACAAACCACATGGCCAGAAAGAGCAGGAGTCACAGGGCTCAGACTTTATTCTCACAGTCGTATTTCCATTTAACCCTCTTGGCTAATTACTTTATTTCTTCCAAGAAGGATGACGGTGTTCCTCCACAAACAGCACAAAGAATCATTCTACTGTTCAGGGAGACTGTTACCAAAAGCAACATCTTTCAATAAAATGCATTTTATACAACCTCAGGCCATTAAAGATCTCAGTGGCATTTAACTGATAAGTTATATTTCACTGATGCATGTTTTCCCCATTTTAAAAACTAAAATGTATTATCCTCTCCCACATCATCTTCATTGGTGCACAGTATTTAATCTAAGAACAGAAAGTTAAGAGTAGTGAGGATTAATCTCTGAATTTAAATGCACATAACCTACAAAGCGTCATCAGATCCTGCAAGAAATACAACACCTCCTTGTGAATTTAGTGCTTGTCAGAGGGGTATGCAGGGAGGTGGTGGCAATACTGTTTAACCAAAGGTTGGCTGCAGAGGTAGAAGCAATGCAACCTTCCTTTATATTTTCTGGTGAAGCCAGTATCAGAGACAAGAATTCCCTTTACCTATACTCAATGCCACCTCTGACCAGAATAACATCAACAAACAGGGTGAAATGTGATAGTTACTATGTCATAGGTCCTTGGCCACTGAAATCTTACAAATACGTTATCAAATCACCTTTTTGGTACCTACAACTAAGCAGCCAAAACCTAGTCATGTGTCTTCTGGATTTTCAGTTACAATAAGACAAGTTTAGTTGTAAGTGACCTAAACAGAAGAAACTTCACATCCTATAACTAAACTTGTCAAAATACCATTGAAGATGGCAAAACCATTCACAAACGTTTAGCGTAGTACTACAAGACAGAAATCAGCACTACATATCCACATTTTATAGACAGAAAACAAAAGCACACTAATGCACATGTTATCCACACAGGAGAAATCTAAATCTTTCCTTTTCGAAGCCTGTTTGATACTTTACATACAACTGTTTGACCCTTCAGCCTAAGGGAATCAACACAACTACGTATATATTTAAAAACACTCAGCTTTCCTTCAGCCAAGAACTAACCCAGAGAAATACCAACACACCTGTAGAAATCACTCTCTGGGTCACTGTGCCTCAGCTGAAATGGCATTTTGGAGGTCTTGCTATCCAGAGGAAGCAGGTCATCAGGGAGAGGTGGAGAGGCCGGACAAGATGGCAGAGGTTCATTGTCTTCAGTTTTTATGCCCTCCACTTGCTGCTGGTTTTGAGCCTGAGCCATGGAGATCAGGCTGCGCAGCCGCCTGTTGTGCTGGATGAGCTGAATGGTGTGAATTGTGAGGCTGCAGGGCTCCGAGGGGACGTCCAACATGGTGGTTGGCCGGGGTTTGTTTGCAGATGGCTGATGCAGTGGAGGATCTTGGACTTCCACAGTACGAAACTCACGCTGAAGCAGGTCAAAGGAGCTGCGGTTGGCCTGGTTAGATGAAACCGGAATCTCACCCCAATATCGCAGCATTTTTACAGAGATCACGTATCGTCCTCAGAGCCCAGAAGGCAGCTACCAAATACTGCAGTACAAAGGAGCCTTGTCACAAGGAAAAGCACTAGGCTTTGGGCAGCAACAGAAAGTGGAGCTGGGATGATGCTCTGAATAAAGCAACTTGTGACTGCCAAGAAAGCTGTCGCTCAGAGCCTCACTGAGCAGTGCAGTTTCCACGATGGCATCAGGATGCAAGCCTGGCATTCACCAGATTACATTGCTGCTTCTCCTGGGGGGGGGGGGGGGGGAAAAAAAACCCCCCGGAGGGGCGG
>NW_010972962.1:8307135-8308112 GCF_000737465.1 Haliaeetus leucocephalus | reverse complement strand
GCCCGCCGGCCGGCGCCGGCTACGGGCTGGAGGTGCTGAAGGGCGGCGTGGCGCTGGGCTCGGTGCGGCTCGAGGGCCGCAGTTGGTTCCTGGTGGGGCGGCTGCCCGGCTGCGCCCTGGCCCTGGAGCACCCCTCGGTGTCGCGGCACCACGCCGTGCTGCAGTACCGCGGCGCTGGCTGCTCCCCCGACGGTCCCAGCGGCGCCGATGCCGCCGGCTTCTACGTGTACGACCTGGGCAGCACCCACGGCACCTTCCTCAACAAGGCGCGGGTGCCGCCCCGCACCTACTGCCGGGTGCGGGTGGGCCACGGGCTCCGCTTCGGCGGCAGCTCCCGCCTCTTCCTCCTGCAGGTGGGTTGGGGCCCGGGCGGCCCCTCCGCACTCCCTGGGCCGTGTGCCGGGTGACCCGTGTGGTGCAGGCTTACCCGGATCAACCTCGGGAATTTACCCGGCCCCATCTACGTATCCGTGGCCGCTCGGGGTGAAAGCTGCTTCTGAGGTGTGAGGCGGTTTGGGTGCTTTGGAAGCAGCCCAGCGCTGCCGTGGTTGTTTTGCTGTGGAAAAGTAGTCAGCTGTAGGTATTGGCTGCTGGCTCTGCGGTGGGGTTTGGGGCTGAAGGACAGAGTAGGGCCGCTGCTGCGTTGCCCTGGTGCACTGGGCACAGGGCAGCTCTGCCGAGGGCTCAGCGTGAGAACAGGCATGGCAGCTTCTGCCGATGTGCAGTGAGCACAAAAGGCGTTTCTCTCCAACAGTGTGATGCATCAGTAAGGTAAAGCACTAATGTGTCTTTGTGAACAAGAGCAGCTTTTATTAGCAGGAGCTTAGAGAGCACTTGGTGTGCCCTACATGCGCTTCAGAAGCTGCTCGTTCTTCACATTCTCCCATGTGGCACTGATGGAAATTTTTGCCTTCTGCCATTAAAATACAGTTATATTTGATATTGATCTGACTACAAGTACACAATAATGCTCCTTT
>NW_010972962.1:8301991-8307125 GCF_000737465.1 Haliaeetus leucocephalus | reverse complement strand
GGAAAGGGAGTTAAAACTAATATATTTGGGATGCAAACCATAACAAATGGTCTAATGATTCCACTTTTTGAAGAGCACTATAATGATTTGTTTGTTATTGTACATAATCTGCACATGTGTTCAAAATACTTCTTTTCTTTGTTTCTTTTAAAAAACACTTATGCTAAGTTACTGTTTGTGACTTAGGGACCCAAAGAGGACCTGGAGTGTGAGTCAGAGCTAACTGTGACTCAACTGAAGGCACTGCATAAGCAGCAGCAAGCGAAGTTAGAAAAGACAATGTTGGGAGAGGACTCTGATGAAGAAGATGAAAAAGAGGAGAGAAGCGAGAGGAGTCAGAACACTGATATGAGCTGCTCGTGGGGAATGGGTAAGTGGTGATGTATAAATCAGCTGACACTCCTTGGATGGTCTTTCAGCCAGTTTTCAGTGAATGCTAGGGTTGAAATTCCAGCTGGTTGCTAAGTGTTCCGATCCAGTGGAAGTTCTTGAGTACAAAATAATCCTTTTCCTTTTAAAAAGAAGAGTGCTGTGAGAAGGCAAGCTTATATCTGGTGAGAAGTATGCTAGAGCTCCTTTTAAAAGGAAGAAGGTAATTTGTCTACACCAATAAAGGGCCATGAAACTGAGAGTTTAGTTTAATGTTTTGTATTTTGTTCCTGTGATGATGTCCACACTTTTGCCCGAGAGGTGAAATGTAATTGCTTGAGACATCTATGCAGTATAGCTGTCCTTAAATTTAAACAGGAAGTCCACATCTTAAAGCTGGATAAATTGTGATTAATGAGCTTTTCAGTACAAAATGAGTTGGCCTTTTGAATGGAAATGTATAAGCACATAAACCCTTGAAAGCGCTGAAACTGCAGTGACGTTCGTCTGCGAAACTGTATCTTATGACGGAATAACTAATAGCAAAAAAGAAGCAGGGTTTTGGTGGGGTTTTTTTTGATTGGATGCAGAAATAATTTTTTTGCACTTTTATGTATCCTTCTAGGGGAGGATGCTGAGGAGGATGGGGTTGAAGAAAACCCCATTGCTATTGATTTTCAGGATGTACAAGATGCCTTCTATATGAAAGATCCTAGGAAGGCCTTACAGGGCTTTTTTGACAGAGAAGGTACTATTTTTTCTTCTTTTTTTTTTTTTAATTAAATGTAATTTTTTTCTATTTAGCAAAGCGTGCTGTTTGTGCTCATGTGTTTCCTTTGGGATTTAAGGTATGGGAGCTAAACTTTTCTGTTACATTGTGGGTAAGGTTTTTTGTTTGGTCAAGTTGGGGGGGGTGTTGGTGGTGGTTTATTTTTGGGGGGGTTGGGTTTTTTTATTATTAAAACTTAGCTTACCATTTTATATCTGAGACTTAGTTACTAATTCCTAAACTGGGAGTTGCAGGGAACACCTTGTATTCCTCTGGAGTGATGCTCAAACCACACCCATGCTTTGAAGCTATGCTGAAAAATCCAAACCTGTCAAATTCCAGACTTCTGTTTGGAGATGGCTATGATTGTGAGATAGAATTGGAAAGTATAAAAAGACAAAAGGCAATAATGAATTGGTCTAAACTTTCAATGGTTGCTGGCGAAACTTACAGATGACTCACTTATTTGCTGAAGTGAATCTGTGAATCCAGACTGCAAACTGTCATTACTTCAATATCATTTACTTTAATACATGCAGAGGCAAGACTCTTTTTTCCTTGAACTACATCTTCCTGAACAGGCCACTTAGAGGTGGTTTTTGTTGTTGTTGTTGTGTTTTTTTTTTTTTATCTGAAAAGACTTGATTGTGAAAAACAACCAAATAAGCATAATACCAACTGAAAATCCCATGGCTTAAAAAAAAAAAAAAGTCTCAGATTCAGTCCTTTGATATGTAACAAGGGCATTTTATCTCTTTTGTTTAACCATGATATTCCTCTCTGCTGTAAAGATTATTCCTGCTTATTTCAATTTTGGTTACTACATCAACTTTCTTTTCCTCTCTAGGAGAAGAGTTAGAGTATGAATATGATGATCGTGGGCACAATAGCTGGGTATGCAAAATCAAGTATGTATCTCTCCATTCGCTTTTGTACATAGAAGCTGACTTCATTGAATTCACAAACAAAAGCTGAAAGAATTACTTGTCTTGTCACACTTGGTAAGGATACCAGCTGGAATTAGACATAAGCCCTGATACTGAGGCAGAAGTTCAAGGATCAGTGTCTAGTTCTGTATCTGCACTCCTTTCTGGTCTGGCAGCAGTTGATTTTCCTTAGAGATGAAAATTGGGAAAGCAAGAGTCTAGGTTCTTTCAGTTCCCCTTGTTTTGAGAAATATGTGAAATTGAAATACAAGAGAAGAAACAAGGAGACTATCTTTCAATTCCTAATGGGGGAGAGAAAAAAAATCGTAACATTCTACTGTGTACCCAATTTCAGTTCTTTTATGGTATAAAAGATGGGTTCCTGTAAGAGGCCACAAATGTCGTTCTTTTATAAGACAGGAGAAGGTGAGATGGAAATTAAGTCAACAGAATAGGTCTCAAATGGATAGGTACAACATTGCAATGATTGTACTGCTTAGGAAACCTTTGCTTCAGCATAGAAAATATTTGTTACTGGTGTGGTATGGATGCAAGATATTGGTGCTTAAAGTGATTCAGGGATTGACGTTTAACCTTTTAACTTCTTGTATTCCAAATGGAATGAATACAGGAAGAATTAGTGTTTGGACTAGTGAAATAAAAATTTACTTGCATGCTTTAGGAGATCTGTGCTTGTGTTTTGATTGGTACTGTATGAAATGAAAAGTGAAAATATTTAACCCACAAAAAAAGACTACAGTGAAATGGAAAGAACAATGCTAACATGATAAATAAAATATCTGAGTAGCATCCGTGAGAAGCTGTTTGTATCTGAGCTGTTCTCTGATCCTTCAAACTGAACAGGTTGCCTGTGGATGATGCATCAGGAAAGCAGCTGGTGGCAGAGGTTCTCCATTCGGGAAAGAAGAAGGAAGCAATGATACAGTGCGCATTGGAAGCTTGCAGGCTACTTGATGCTCGGGGAGTATTGAGGCAAGAAGCAGGTGAATAACTAGTCAAATGCCGTAATTGTTCTAAAAGCCCTAAATTAGGGATTTGAGATTGCCATCTTGAATTTGTTTTATTGCTCAGTGGTATGTAAATCACTTTGTTTCTTGCCTTCTCCCTTACCTTTCCCAGTATCCCGAAAAAGGAAATCAAAGAACTGGGAAGATGAGGATTTTTATGACAGTGATGATGACACCTTCCTTGATCGAACTGGTGCTGTAGAAAAGAAACGACTGAACAGAATGAAAAAAGCTGGTAAAATAGAAGAAAAACCAGAGACTTACGACTCCCTGGTAAGAAGAATTATTATGACGTGCCAGGCTTATTCTCTCATGCATGTTTTTATTACTAAGAAGGAAAATAAAAAATATTTCCTGATCTTTCTCTGTTAGCTTAAACTCCAATATAATTTCAGACCTTTAGCTCTCAATTGGCCAAGTTAGAATAAAATAGTGGGGTTTTGATTTGTGGACAATATCTGTAAATACCTGAAAATATTGTTTGCTTTATATATATATTCTAGTGGAAGCATACTATCTTGCTTTTGCCTGTGTATTATTGCCTTCCACTTGGCGGATCATGGCAGTGCGTGAATGAAATACCAGAACAGGATACTTTTACAATAGTTTTAAAGCATCAGAAAATAATTGCAAGCTTTCAAGTGCACAGGGCACATCCCAAAGAAGGATCTCATTCTGCTTCAAAGAATAAGCAGCCTGGACTGACAGGCATGTGACAACTGAAAGTTCTACACAGACAATAGGGTGTGGGGGAGCAGGGATAGGGAGGGTTGGAGGATCACGGTGGTGATATAACATTGCTGCAGAAGCATTATACGTATATTTGTCTTTCAGAAAGAAAATTATTTGAACAGTATGTGAAAGGGATGAGAAGTTGTTTAGGAACAATCTAGACTATAATTTTTTCAGCCCAGAAACTCCTGGTCAAAGATCAGAAGTAGAAGAATTGAGATAATTTGCTAGGATATTTGAATAACTTTTAAAAGGGGATTTTAAGAAGATAAAAAGATCTCAGAAGTGTGTTGTTCTTTCATAGGTCACAAAGCTAAATGAAGCTGAAAATGAGCTTTCTGAGATAACAGAGAAACTGAAGGCTTCAGGGAAAGGTAAGGCATGAAGTTCATTTGATCGTAGTGCTTTCCATAATGAACAATAAAGACATGAAAAAGTATGTTATGGATTTCTGTCTTAAGTACTCTTTTTTTTTAGTGTCCATTTTTCACAAAGGGATAGGAAGATTTGCAGGTCACTGAGTTAGCTGGAGAGGATACTTATGCTCTTCATCCAGTAGTTATGTACGGTGTTTGTATAGTCGCTTGCTAATGAATGCAGCTTTTTCCAAAGCAAGCAACATCTAAGTTAAGGTAAGGAAGTGAGTGTACAAGCTCCTGGAGCTTAAGAGGGTGGGCATTATTACAGTTTATCTGCCTGTATTAGTGAAACTGATCCAGTTTTTTCCACTCCCTCCAAAACCATTTATAACCGAATAGCAAACAACTGACAGAAAAGACAGTATCTTTTATTTCACTTCTGTCGTTGTAAATGCACCTTAAAAAGGAAAGGTGGGAGAAGAGGAGTGTGGAGTCAAAGCAGTTGACACTTAGCCTCTATGTTCAATGGACTTGCTAGCTTATAAGAGGGTGCCATTCAGTTCTAGGATTATGCCTTTGTGTACAAAGGCAGAGCCTTTCTGAAGTGGTGGTTGTGTATGGTAGTGAGTTAGATTTAAAAGCTATACAAATAGCTGCATTTTGCTTTCTGTTACTGATGATGTCTGGTGGAATAACAGGAAGGCATGAAGGAAATGTGTTTAGGCTGGCTCTTCGTACAAAAACCTTTTTAACAGAGTTGGCATTAATAAAGGTTGCAATGTCAGTTTGTCAGAAGACAAACCTCTCTCCAAGAAGCCTAGCAACAATCTGACATCTGGGCTATCTTTTGTGCATTATATGGGTATGTTTCTAGTAATTCAGCTCCACACCAAAACTCATTTGTATCAACATTTTTGTTGGTGATTGATTATACCAGATCACTGTTCAGTG
>NW_010972962.1:8295459-8301112 GCF_000737465.1 Haliaeetus leucocephalus | reverse complement strand
TGACATTGGACGCAGCAGGAGGATGGTGTGCACCGTTGGATTGTTGCATGCTGGAGTCAGTTCTGGTTCCATCACTACTGTGCTTTGCTCAGTTTTATCACAGTTCTTTCTTGCTTGATCCAAGTGATTCTTACTATAGTACTATGGATATAGCATATAACAATTATAGTAATGATAACATACAGTAGCAGGGTTATATAGCAACTAATATCATACACTTTAATTTTGGCTATTCTCACCTAAAATCAGATCCCCTTGAAGCACACATCGGACTTTCCCATCTTTTCGCATCACCCACCAAGTGCACCCAGGCCCTTGAGCAAAAGCAATCCCACGAATGGGTTTACCTTTGCCTGAGGCAGGAGTAACCCAGACTGTTTTCCCTAACATGTTTTTCATGTGCACTACAGGGACTTTATCGGCTTTTTCAGTATGTAAAAATTCTGATTGGGCAGGGCCACTCCGATTGGCAGATCCTCTGGTGTTGACTAACCAGGTGGCTTTTGTTAAATGTGTATCCACCCCCCATTGCTTTCAATGTAGTCTTTAACAGTCCATTGTATCGCTCAATTTTCCCAGAGGCTGGTGCATGATAGGGGATATGATACACCCACTCAATGCCATGCTCTTTGGCCCAGGTGTCTATGAGTTTTTTTAGAAATGGGTCCCCTTGTCTGACTCAATTCTTTCTGGGGTGCCATGTCGCCACAAGACTTGTTTTTCAAGGCCCAGGATAGTGTTCCAGGCAGTGGCATGGGGTACAGAGTATGTTTCCAGCCATCCGGTGGTTGCTTCCACCATTGTCAGCACATAGCGCTTGCCTTGGTGAGTTTGTGGGAGTGTGATATAGTCAATCTGCCAGGCTTCCCCAAATTTATATTTCAGCCATCGCCCTCCATACCACAGGGGCTTTAACCGCTTGGCTTGCTGAATTGCAGCACGTTTCACATTCATGGATAACCTGCGCGATAGTGTCCATGGTCAGGTCCACCCCTCAACCTTGAGCCCATCTGTATGTTGCATCTCTTCCCTGATGGCCTGAAGTATCATGGGCCCACCGAGCCATAAATAGCTCACCCTTATGTTGCCAGTCCAGGTCCACCTGAGACACTTCAATTTTGGCAGCCTGATCCACCTGTTCGTTGTTTTGATGTTCTTCAGTGGCCCGACTCTTGGGTACGTGAGCATCTACGTGACGTACTTTTACAACCAGATTCTTTAGCCGGGACGCAATTTCTTGCCACAGCGTGGCAGCCCAAATGGGTTTACCTCTGCGCTGCCAGTTGCTCTGCTTCCATTGCTGTAACCACCCCCACAGGGCATTTGCCACCATCCATGAGTCAGTATAGAGATAGAGCACTGGCCACTTCTCTCTTTCAGCAATATCTAATGCTAGCTGGATGGCTTTCGCCTCTGCAAACTCACTCGATTCACCTTCTCCTTCAGCAGTTTCTGCAACCTGTTGTGTAGGACTCCATACAGCAGCTTTCCACCTTCGATGCTTTCCCACAATGCAACAGGACCCATCAGTGAACAGGGCATATTGCCTCTCATTTTCTGGCAGTTTATTATACAGCGGGGCCTCTTCAGCCCGTGTCACCTCCTCCTCTTGCAACATTCCCAAGCCTTTGTCTTCTGGCCAGTCCGTGATCACTTCTAAAATTCCTGGGTGACTGGGGTTTCTTATGTGAGCCCGTTGTGTGATCAGTGCAATCCACTTACTCCACGTGGCATCAGTCGCGTGATGTGTAGAGGAAACTTTCCCTTTGAACATCCAGCCCAGCACTGGCAGTCGGGGTGCTAAGAAGAGCTGTGTTTCAGTACCAACCACTTCTGAGGCAGCTCAAACTCCTTCATATGCTGCCAATATCTCTTTTTCAGTTGGAGTATAGCGAGCCTCGGATCCTCGATATCCTCGACTCCAAAACCCCAGGGGTCGGCCTCGGGTCTCCCCAGGTGCTTTCTGCCAGAGGCTCCAGGTAGGGCCATTCTCCCCAGCTGCAGTATAGAGCACATTTTTAACATCTTGTCCTGTCCAGACTGGTCCAAGGGCTATGGCATGAACAATCTCCCGTTTAATTTGTTTAAAGGCTTGTTGTTGTTCAGGGCCCCATTTAAAATCATTCTTCTTCCGGGTCACTTGATAGAGAGGGCTTACAATCAAACTGCAATTTGGAATATGCATTCTCCAAAACCCCACGACACCTAAGAAGGCCTGTGTGTCCTTTTTATTAGTCGGTGAGGACATAGCTGCTATTTTATTAATCACATCCATTGGGATCTGACGACGTCCATCTTGCCATTTTATTCCCAAAAACTGGATCTCCTGTGCAGGTCCCTTGACCTTACTTTCTTTGATGGCAAAACCGGCTTTCAGAAGGATTTGGATTATTTTCTTTCCTTTCTCAAAGACTTCTGCTGTGTTGCCCCATACGATGATGTCATCAATGTATTGCAGGTGTTTCGGAGCTTCACCTTTTTCCAGTGCAGTCTGGATTAGTCCATGGCAAATGGTGGGGCTGTGTTTCCACTCCTGGGGCAATCGATTCTAAGTGTACTGGACACCCCTCCAAGTAAAGGCAAATTGTGGACGACACTCTGCTGCTAGAGGGATTGAGAAAAACGCATTAGCAATGGCAATTGTGGCATACCACTTGGCTGCCTTTGACTTTAGTTCGTACTGAAGTTCTAGCATATCTGGAACGGCAGCACTCAGCGGTGGTGTAACTTCATTCAGGCCGCGATAGTCAACTGTTAGTCTCCACTCCCCATTAGACTTCCGCACTGGCCATATGGGACTATTAAAGGGTGAGCGAGTTTTGCTGATCACTCCTTGGCTCTCCAGTTGGCGAATCAACTTGTGGATGGGAATCAGAGAGTCTCGGTTGGTGCGATATTGCCACCAGTGCACCATCGTGGTAGCAATTGGCACTTGTTGTTCTTCAACCCTCAGCAACCCCACAATCGAAGGGTCTTGAGAGAGACCAGGCAGGGTAGACAGCTGTTCAGTGCCCTCCGTCTCCAAGGCAGCTATACCAAAAGCCCATCGATACCCCTTCGGGTCCTTAAAATACCCCCTCCTGAGATAGTCTATGCCAAGGATACATGGAGCCTCTGGACCAGTCACAATGGGGTGTTTCTGCCATTCATTTCCAGTTAGGCTTACTTCAGCTTCCAATACAGTTAACTCTTGGGATCCCCCTGTCACACCAGAAATACAAATGGATTCTGTCCCTTTATAACTTGATGGCATTAGAGTGCACTGTGCGCCGGTGTCTACTAGAGCCTTATACTCCTGTGGGTCTGACGTGCCAGGCCATCAAATCCACACAGTCCAGTAGACCCAGTTATCCCTTTTCTCCACCTGGCTGGAGGCAGGGCCCCTCTAATTCTGGTCAGAGTATTCGGTGTTCACTTTTCGTAAAATTGGTTCAGAGGTCCCTTCAAGAGGATCAGAAATGAAATCAGCCCTTCTACTCTGTTTGGAAACTGGAGCGGCATTTTTCCTGGTAGAATCCCCTTTTGTGGTGGTTTTTCCTCGCAGCTCACGTACCCGTGCATTTAGGACCGAGGTAGGTTTTCCATCCCATTTCCTCATGTCCTTTCCCTGATCACATAGGTAAAACCACAGGGCACCTCGCGGTGTGTACCTTCTATATTCTCTCCCTTGGGCAGAAGAACGCTCACTCCTAATAGCTGAGACATTGGTCCTTACAAGTGTGAAGTAGGACATATCCTCTTTGATTTGTTGGACATCCTGGGACAGCTTCTCCACAGCCAAAATGCAGGCTTGTAGGGAGGAGGAGAGATTTTCTTCGTATTGACGGAGTTGGTGAGCCACTTCATCCACTGTCAGTGCCTCTTCATCTTTCCAGGTCATTATTGCCAGTGAGTTGGCACAGGACGATGGTGCACTCCGTACAAACTTCCGCCACATGGACTGTGTGCATTGGACTTCATCTGGATCTTTGGGTAATTGTCCAGGTCATGATGAATCGTCTCTAGCACAGCTAATTCCCTCAGATATTGAATACCTTTTTCCATGGTGGTCCACTTGCTTGATTGACATATAACATCTTCCTTAAAGGGGTACCTTTCCTTCACACTTGACAGGAGTCGCCTCCAGAGGCTGATGGCTTGTGTCCCTCTTCCAATTGCCTTGTCAATGCCACCTTCCCTGGCAAGCAATCCCAGCTGCTTGGCTTCCCTACCTTCTAATTCCAAGCTATTAGCCCCATTGTCCCAGCATCGGAGGAGCCAGGTGATAATATGCTCACCTATACGGCGGCCAAAATCTTTTCGCATATCCTGCAGCTCACTCAAGGATAGGGACCGGGTTATTACCTCTGGTTCTGCCTCTTCCTCCTGTTCCCGTGATGACCCTGGTTCACCTTCATCCTTTGCTAAGCAAACTGATTTTTTTGTATATTTCTTTTTCTGTACGGGGGCAACTGATACTGGTGCAGGTTGTTCCGCTGGTTCAGTTGCAGTATCGCTCGCTGGGTTTTGGATAACCGCAGTGTCTGTTGCCGAGGTTTGGGTAGCAGCAGTGCTCGTTGCTGGGGCTGGAGGGACCGCAGTGCCTGTTGTTGAGGTTTGGGTAGCCCGAGTTCTCATTGCCAGGGCTGGAGGGGTCACGGTGCCTGTCGCCAAGGTTTGGGTAGCAGCAGTGCTCGTCGTTTTGTTGTTAGATCCAGAGACATTCTCTTCCCCTTGAGGGTACTGAGTGGTGTCAAACAGGGCTCGATAGGCGTGGGCCAGGCCCCAGCACGTTGCAGTGATTTGTATCTCTCTGGAGCTGCCGGGGTGACAGCATACCTTTTCCAAATATTTTACTAGTTCTTCTGGATCCTGCACTTGTTCAGGGGTGAATTTCCAAAACATCGGAGGTGCCCACTTTTCTAGGTACTTGCCCATACTACCCCACACACCCTGCCACTCATAATTATCCAGCCTTGGGGCACATCTCTGGGTGATCTTCTTAAATAGCTGTTTAACCTTAAACGAGAGCTGAACCACGTTCAGAAGTATGCTAATTCCTAGCAGTAGGGCTAGGACCGTGCTAGTCCCAACATTCCAGGAGTATTCAAATTTTTCGAAATTCTCAAACACCATTGTAACTGGACTGAAGGAGAAAGGAGAGGGGAAGAAAGGTACCCCACCCACAGACTGGTTTTCCATGGAGGAAAGGTAAATGGTATAATTATTAATAGTTTCCCACAGATGGCTCCCGCAGTATAAAGGTGACAATGCTAAGTGCAAATACCGGATTAATCCCACAGCTGATGACTTTATCATACCATAAACCAGAGTTATACCATACATCAAAGCGAAAACCTTAATCCACCTCCCACGGATGATAAGCAGCAGAAGAGGGACTACATACAGCAAGCGAGGTGATACATAACAGAACTTTAAAAACCAGAGCAACAACTCTAAGAACACATAAATCAACATAATGACCAGCGACTATTAGACCAATATAATGAATGCTTATAACAAATTTGTTTTAACAAGCTCTGGTCAGGTTTGTCGTTATCTCAACCCTTCGTGCCCCATGTTGGGCACCAAAATGGACTGTTGTGGTTTAACCCCAGCCAGCAACTAAGCACCACGCAGCTGCTCACTCACTCCCCCCCCACCCAGTGGGATG
>NW_010972962.1:8294481-8294945 GCF_000737465.1 Haliaeetus leucocephalus | reverse complement strand
AACAGTAGTGTTCCACTGAAAGTTCTAACTGATGAGTTGGTTCCGTGTGTTTGAAGGAATAGTTTTCAGCATGACTGTTCTGAGTAGTTAACGATTGACTAGCAAGAGAAGCTAATGCTTTATATCGACTGAAACATGTAATTCCAAGCTTTCATATATTATGATGCCTTTGTTTTTGCTGATACTGTTTATCAACAAGACTAATCATATTGTAATAGAGGCTGGGATAAGGAAGAATCAGTTTATAGACTTCTACTAACACCATATAATTCTGATATATGTTATCATGGTTTGGTAAATTGTAACTGGTTACACAGCTAGAACCTTAGAAAAATTGCAGTCTCAGCACTTACTGCAATACAGAGTAATTCAGTATTGGATGGGAATTTCCTAGAACTAGGCCAGGATACAACATAGCAAATATTGCATCATCAGTTACTTTGGGGGGGGGGGGGGGGTTCTAG
>NW_010972962.1:8284957-8294471 GCF_000737465.1 Haliaeetus leucocephalus | reverse complement strand
TATGTTCTGGGGGGGGGGGGGGGTGTTCTAGATACTCAGGGTAATCACAGATGCCAAGTACAAGCATAAGCCAGGAGCGTGTGTATTGATCATGGGTGATTCTTACCGCTATCATGAGCCGTCTGGCAAAGCTGCTGCATTACATACAGTTCTGAAACCTTAACACACTTTTTCTTGCTCTGAATGATTATTTGTAGCCTAAGGGCAAGAGCGTAGAGAGACCAATGAGTGAATGACAGGCTAAATTGTAACACCTCTTACCAAGCACTTGGAGAAATTAAGTAGTTGTCTAAGAAATTGCAGTAGAAGTTCACAAATTGTTCTCTGGAGTTCTTCAGGGCTAATTACTGATGGACTGACTTGGTATTTCTCATTCACTGATGCAGCTGAATGAAAATCAAATACATAGAACTCTTCAGTCTCATTTTTGTTTTCATCTTCAGAAGAAAACTATCAATAAGTTGATGGTGCAGTAAAATAATCCTATAGCTTTTTTCACTGGAATATAAAGTATAATAGCCATGATCGATTCACTGCCTAGCGATGTCAAGTTTTATTTCTGTAGTGTAGAAAACTGCTGCAACAGATACCAAATGCTAACAGTAACTCTGTAAGCTGAACTACCTGATCTTAGGCACTGTTGGTGGAATCAAACAGAGAATCCTCTTCACAAGAAAGGGTGATCTGACTCGCTGAAGATCACTCACTGACTGAAGCACTTACACTGTTCTGCAGCTAAAGAAGCAAGCTGTGGAACTATATCTTTAATTGGTCTGAATTATCTGACTAGACACTAAACCATATCTTTGAAATTCGGTGTTTAAATTAAATGATCATTCTGCTTAGCTCCTGCATGCTACAAGTTTCAGACTGGTTGTTAACAATACCTTTTCATTGATGGTTTTTGTCTTGGCTCATAAAAATAGTTAAGAGGAAAAAGAAGAGTATTTCTATCTGAATTTCTTTTATAACATGTTTTGTCATCATTTATATTTGTGTGGAGATGGATGCTACAACTGTTTCTTATCTTTTGAAGCCTCCTAATTCTGTATATCTTTGAACAGTTACTGTTGTGGCTTTCATATATTTGAAAATTGTAAATTGTGGTTTGTTCTAGATCAGAAATACCCTTTTCAACTGAGTCCATTTGTAAACATGAGTCTTATCAGACTTTTCTCTAAATATTTAAAGTCATGTAAAACTGCTTGAATATGTACTCTTAATAACTTCTACTATTTTATTTGTACACATTTAAAATTTCAAGTGCTCCCTAACTAGCTCAATTTGAACTGAAAATGACTCATTGGTCACATAATTATGCTTGTGCATATATACATAAATGCTTATAATGCAGCAAATAAATATCGGATTTGCCACTTTTCATACAATATTAAAAGGCAGAAGACTGCCTGTCAAAAGGCTTGTTAAAATTCTAGCAACAACATTTTTCTTTGTTTGCCTTCAAGTTATTTTTGAACACCATATAAAAACTTCTGAAGCATTGTTCAAGCCCAAGAAAGGATTTTTTCCTGGGCTTTTTTGTTTGGTTATTTGAAATTCATATGTCAGAATTCTGTATTTATTTTCCTTAGTCATTAGAGCTTTAGTTTTTCCTCCTGAGTTTTATTTTAATTAGTCAAATATGCATAGAATTATTAATATTTGAAATCAGGTGGAGTAGAAAGACTATTGTTACTTTTTCAAGTACAGAACAGTGTTTTCTTGTTAGAAAACCCAGTCAAAACAAAGCTAAATTTTGTGTGATTGGCCTAACGTATGAAAATATTCTTGTATGCACTCAGTCATCCAGGGGTAGCAGGCAGCATCATGTGTTGATTCATTTCAAGCTTTGCAAGCATTATTACATAAACATTCCAGGAAAGCCGAAATGGGATTCCCCATGCAGTGGTGTGGGATTCTTTGTAGCTGTGTTTATTTTAGTCTTTGACTACAAAAAGAACCCATACACCACTTTTTTTTAGGGACAGCAGATCCTGAAGTGAGATGCACAACCTAGAATAGAGACACTTATAAAGAAACATTCAGTTTTAAGAGAGGCTTTGTTAGTGGATTAAAGTTTACTGTCAGGCTTTTGTTAGGAGAAATGCTTTCATCTTTCCGGGGCTAACAACCTCCATTATTTCACTGTTCAACAGAAACTTGCAGAGAGGATAGTTGTTCCTATATACCTTATTCTCTAAAGGTAGGACTTGATGAGTACAACTCTCATCTCCCCACCTGTAACAATATGTATCTTCCCTTTATCTTGCCTAGTCCAGTCCCAGCCAGCAGCTCAAGATTCTTTGGATGAATTCATGACCGAAATAAAATCAGGATGTACCTTAGACAGTGTGGCACGAAAGAAGCTTCACTTGCGGTCGTTTGAACTGAAGAAAGAGCAACAGAGACTCAAAGGATTAATAAAGCTTGTCAAGCCTGCAGAACTGCCTGAGCTGAAGCCCCAGTAAGTCTTGGCTAAAGTGCAAAGCCATTATTTTTACCATTGTTGTTATCCATGGGCAGTTGTGCAAGCCCAGTAAATAGAGAGCTTTCCAAACACAAAAGCACGACGACCTTCCAAACTACCTGGTTCATCTCTTTAAAAAGCAGCTGTGCCTTTTGGCTGTTGCAGCATCTGTGGTTGAGGCAGATGTACCGCAACGCTGGACTAAGATAAGCCCACACTGGGAGGATGAAAGGGGAAAGGGATTGGAAGCATGGTGTCAGCTTTTTTAATTTTTTTTCCCAACCTGCATCCAAAAGGAACTGAAGAATTTTACAGGTATTATGTGCAACATGAAAACCACTTCCACTCCATGAAATGTACCTGGAAGTCAAGCGTAGCGGCTGTTCAACAACTGCCTAGCAGTGCTACTGCACTTCAAAAGGGTGTGTGCTGCGCTCATCATTTGCTAGTGGCAGCTTGATTAGAGGTTTAATTACTTAATTAATTTACTTAAATTGAGTTTTGGCCTTGAGTGTGGTTTTATATATACATATATGTTATATAGATACATTAGTATGTGTGTGCAATTGAATTTGAGGGAGTCTGTGTGATATAGATTTTTTTTTTCCTTATTTATTTATTTTTTTGCTTCCTGTTATGGCAAGTGCCTGAATCCTACAACATGTATATAGGATGGAGGAGTCATTTCCTGCAGCTTCCTCCTTGGATGGTGCAAGTGAGAGAGAAATAGAATGATTTTTATATATCCACTTCTAATTCGCAGATTTTTTTGCATTTGTTAATATAAGACTTGTTTGATACTTTGTACGCTCTTTTTCTTTGTATCTAATTTTTATTAGGAGTGGGAGTCATAGTCTGGAAGCAAAGAGCAAGCCTAAAAAGATTGCCCTGCCTCTCTTTGGTGCAATGAAAGGGGGAAGCAAATTCAAGCTGAAAACTGGAAGCCTAGGGGTAAGTTGGACTCATAAGTGCTGAGAGTCAGAGGCTATTCTCAGACACCTTCTCAGGCTATGGAGACTGTAGGTGGCAACCGTGCCTTCTCACAGGCATGGAACCAGCATGGAGGCGCAAGCCTGCGGCAGTGGAACATGCACAGGGCAGCAAGCAGTGGCTGTTGGATGTTGTTTGCTGCCAGCAGTTGCCATTCCGTGCCCTTGTACAGCCAGTTTCCTGGGGCACAGCTGCAGTCAAAAGGCAATGGATCAAGTGGAGGCAGTCTGCGGACATCAGGCTGAACTGTTGCTATACCTCAGCAGCTGGTCCTTTACTTTCTTTTGTTTTTCTTGATCTTATAGCTAAGATCATATCCAAGATTGATTCAGTTTCCAGTGTCCCTCTTATGAAAAGACTGCACTCCTTGTCTATGGACTAGACATATTTTTTCATCTTCCATCTCTACTAATAACTTTTACTTAAAACCTAACTATTCTTCATCCTGAGAATGTTTCCTAACCAGCTGTCTCTACAACAGTAATATGTGTGCTTTCTCCTGTAGTGAATATGTGACGTCTACCTCCATTTATCTTAGCACTGATGCACAAGTCTTTCTCCCACAGAAGTTGCCTGTTAAGCGTCCAGACATCCCTGAAAGCTTGTTAAAAATGAAAGATGATGGACTGGAGGAGGAGGAAGAAGAGGAAGAAATGGAGGAGGGGCAAGAAGTAGATGCAGTAAACAGCAGAGCATCAAACCTGGAAATGAAAATGACAACAGAGGAAGAAACAGGAAAAGAAACTAATGCTCCTGATGGTTCTCCCTGCAATAACAAGAATCTAGAATCTCTTCAGGATGGTAAACCATTGGTTTTGATTTTTCCAGTAATGAAGCTGAGTCTGTTACTGCTGAATTTTTCAGAGCTATGTGAATCTCCTAAGGTTTGAATTGCTGGCTCTCCAGCAGATTTCTTTTCCATAGATTTTTGCCATGAGTCCAGAGTCTGTGTGCTAACAGCTGAGTTTCACATGGTTCCGGTTGAAACTCTGCTTGGCAGTCAGTTTTTCATGCTTTTGGTGAAATAGAAATCTCCTGGACTCAAGAAAGGTCCTATTTTGATAAGCCCTGCTTTCATTAGATTAAGTGTCCATATGAAAACAATTACAATGTTGGCAGGGAGAGTGACTTAGAAAACAAATGTCTGTGTAAAGCTTCAGATTCGTTTCTAAGGAGGAAAAATAATTTTAAAAGTGGTAATGGAGAGGTATCTTCCTTGTATCTGTGTGGTTTATCTCCAATCCCTCCTTTTCTGTATCAGCTTGATGCATTTGAAAACTCAGTAATGATGTTTCTCAGTAAATGATGTGTTTGATGACAGAAACCTAATTCTAACTTTTTGTCTTAATGCTGGACAGGTTGCTCTTGGAAAGTAGGCTTTAACTGGTCACAAGCTTTTCTTTAATATTGTATTGTGATGGACTTGGTGGATGAAATAATTTGGAGGACTTTTGAGAGAAGAGTTCTTCCTGAGACAAATGTAGCTAACAGTTCCCTTTTGTACTTTCTCAGGGATGCTAGCGCTCTACTCATCAGACTTACTGCAGAATGCTCACCTAGCTCTTTCTTTTTTCTTTTACAGGGGTTAATTTTCTGCCTGAGTTAAAGATACTAAGGAATAAATCTCAGATGGGACCCTCACAAGAGAAATCTCAAGGTGAGCAATACAATTTAGACTCTATTGTACAGTAGCATGTGGGTTTAGAAACTGTCTAAAGGACTTACTGTCTTCTGTCAGTAGAAGGAAACTAAGCCTAATCTAGAGCCTAAAGAATCTGGAATTGAAATGAAGGATTGTGTTTTGCTTGGGAAGTGGTAAGTGTATGGTGAAGACAGGTCACTTCAACTATGTTTCAGTTCTCCTTGCATTTCATAGCCATTAACTGCTTTGAGATCCTTCGTTTTAAAAAAAAATAGCAAGAGAAGAAAAATAATTTTAATTTAGGAGCATAAACATAATGCTTCCCCCCCTTTACTCTTTTGCAGTAGCTCTTAACACTACAGGACGAAACTTTCTTTTATAAAGTGACAAATACTGCATAACATTAGCTAATAATCTGTTAATGACCCAGATGATCCCTCTAACATGTACACCAAAAAATAAAATCAGATCCTCAAAATGAAGACTGTTTGGTGTACTGAAAATGGAGATCTGTATGAATTTTCTATTTTTTTCATAACTCAGACTCTTAAGAATGTTGTCCTGACCTCATCATCTCATCCATAGACTTAAGCCAAAAGAGTCTCAGTACTTCACAGATTAAGTGGCAGAAAAACAAGGCATACTTCTCCCTTCTGTATTCCTATTGCCTATGTTACTGTAAAGTTATTTTCTTTATTTAAAAAAAAAAAAGGCATGTTGGTCCTGCACGTTTCCTACTGTTTCCTTCTAAATCAGTCACTGCAGTGATTACAGATAGAGAATATCCTTTAGAAAATAAACATCTGACCTTAACTAAAGTGTGTTACAGAATCGCAAATAGAGGAAGGACCTTACTAAACTGCATGCAGGTAGCTGACTTAACAGTGTATTAAACATAAGTTATTAAATCTATGAAAAACTAAACGATGTTCAGCAGTCTTAAGTATGAATTTTGTTGCAGTTAACTGTCTTGGATTTCCTTTTGGATGTATCCATTTTTATGTGAACTTCCTATAAGCTTATTTCTCATAGAAATGGTCATTTGTGATGTGTCATAAAACAGATCTTCTTTCTTGCCAGCATCTGAGGCAGTATATAAGGAACCTGAAGAGACATCTGAGAAAGTTAAGAAAATGAATAGCTCAAGCAAGGTCAGTTATGATACCATGACTCCTGCAGCTTAAGAGTTTCAGGAGATCATTTAGTAGGCTCTTTAGTGAAATAGTAACAATTTGATTGAGTATGACTTGGTGATAGTAGTGCATTTTTGCTGACTAAGACCCAAATGTAGAACCACACACTGCCATTGGACACAGATTTTGGAGTCTCCAATGAAAAGGTAAAGCACAGCATTTCAAGCATGATAGAGGCTCTCAATTCAATTACAATTTTTTTTTTTTCACCTTTTCACTTAGCAGTTAGCCTCTGCTAAATTCTGCTTCTCCTGTATCACAAGTGTTGTAGAATGTAGGTGCTCTCTGGGCTTTGGAATGGCATTGCAAAACTTTCCTTTCAGAATAGCTTGGGAAGCATGTATTGGCTGACACAGAACATGCTGTACTAAAGTTTTAGCTAGTCTGTATTGCCATTATCAAACCTCATCCTTCTCTGTAAGATGTGGAAAGAGGTGAGCCTAAGAGATTGTCTTTTGCAACTAAATTATTACTAAATTTGAGTGGCTGTACCAGATAATGTTCCTCCTGTGCATAAGATTTATATGAAAATGTAAAGTATATGAGCCTTGCACATTTTGGGATGCAGGCAATTTGTGCCTTCCTGGAGCTGGGAAGGAACTTTTCTGACGGCATACGCTTAGCCTAATGACTGATCTTCCCTTTAGACAGCATCCCACCCTTCTGCTGACTGCCGTCAAAGATTACTGTACTTGGTGGGCTGTGAGTTCTGACCATTATGACAATTTCTTTGTGGTGACCATCTAATTTTAGCCCTGCACACTTACTTAAAGAAACTTAACTCCCTGCAGCCTGTGTGTGCTAACTGCTGCCTTGTTAGTCCTGGCAAAGAACCTAAGGACTGGGTAGGCACAGCCTTTAGAATTGTCCTTTGTGGCTGGCCTATAAAGCATGTTGATAAAAAAGTAAGAGTAAATTTATACTGTTAAAACCCAAGTTATACCATTTCTATGACTAGGGGGGAGCAAGGCAGCTTCTCATGCTGAGGCAGTCAAGTCAGTGCCTCTCATCAGCATAGAGTTCACTCTAACACTGAGCATTCTCCAAATGGCAGATGACTTAGCTGTATTCTCTCTCCCATCACAAATCACTTTTTTCACATGCTGTCTCTGCCTTGGGGCTCAGATCTTGCATGGAAAATATCAACCAGAAGTCAGCTTTTTTTTTTCTTTTTTAATATTTGAGGAATAACTTTGAATCATGTAAAACTAGAAAAATAATTTAAAAGTGACTGTTCACAAGCCATATTTAAAAACTGTTCAACTCTGAAATCTAATGTTCTGGAAAACACTAGTCTTCCAAAAAAACTGTTTTAGAGGTTAATTTGGGGAAGGAAAGTTCTTGAGGGAATGAAAAATTGCTTCAACTGCATAACTTAAGACTGTGTCATGATACTACAGAGTAATGCAAATCAGTGCTGAATAACTTGGCTACATTTTGAGCTCTTAAGTCTTGCACTCTACAGTTGTATGAATTTTTTTTGATAGCTACATGCAGTTGTTGAAAACAAAAGTTGTTGAGAAAAGGATGCTGATGTGGCAAAACTTAAAAATCTAGGGACAAAAAGACATTGCTTTGTCAACATTTAAATTGCAAGTGACCTGTTTTGGTTTGCTTTGAACATTTCAGTGATGCCAGTGAGACCTGAAAAAATTGGGTTTTCTTTTCTTTTGAAAAACTAAGTTATCCTTATATAACAGCTGAACTTCTACATACTCCAGTTTAAAAGTCACCTTAAACCTGAAGTTTTCAGTGGGATTGCATGTTGAAATCAGTAAAGCACTTGAAAATCCTACTCTAAAGCTTTTCCCTGCATAAAGAAATTCTGTGTTGAATGACACTACCAAACATTAGGATGACAAGATTAAACTGTCCAGAAGTGGCAGGTGGCAATGGTTCTGTTTTGAGGGGGAGACTGGACTGGATGACCTCCAGAGGTCCCATCTAACCAGCATTTCTATTCTTCTGTGAATCCACTGGGAATAAACTGGATCTATCTGAGGGTTTAATGTTTCTTCTTTCCTCTGTATTATTGTTTTCATCCCTGACTCTTGTAGAAATAACCCTCACCTTTCGGTATTTGTCTCTGAATTAATGAGAGATTTAGTGGCTGTGACACACTGCTGGAGGAGTGCAACACCTTAAAAATCTTTTCTCTGTTTGCAGGTCCAACAACCTTTTTTTTCCTCACAGTACCCAGATGACGACCCAGACTACTGCATATGGATTCCTCCTCCAGGTATTGACCATTTCCTTACTGTTTTTAGTCTTATAACTCAAGAATCTACCTAGTAGTCAGGGTGTTCTTGTAACTTCTTGAGAAAAAAAGTAATTCATGAATACTTTACCCAGAACCTGATGTTTTCTGGCATGTTGTGCCCCATATTTGTTGTATGGCCATGCAAGGCTTGCAGTGAAAGACAGGCCATATCTGTAGTAGCTTCATCTCAATGGACAGATAGACCTGAAGTTTGTTTTTCAGTTTTGTAACGCCCGAGAGAACTAACTCCATTCACACATAGTGATATAATGATCTAGTTGAAAGACAAGCTCAAACCTTCACTAGGGATAAATGCTCCAGCAATCTTAGTATTCTCGGTTTTCATAGAAGTCTGTGAAATCTGAAAATCTACTTTGCAGATTTTTGCAAAAATCATTGGAATACACACTGTGGTTCATGTGTTTTGGAGAAAAGTCTTGGTAATGCTTTGGTGAAGGCACTGAATAATTGATGCACACATCCAATTTATGTTAAAGTTGAACAATTTTTTTACTTTAGTTCCAGAGCATTTTTAGCTAAGTGAGGTTATTCTTAAACAGTGTAATGAATTTTCATTTTCTCTAAAATGGAAAATTCATTTTCATGCATTGAGGTTTTCATAGTAAGTTCAAAGCTTAGCTTTAATGTGGTAGATTCATTATTGTAATTTTTATAAGGCTGTTCCGGGCTTATAATATAGATAGGCTCCAAAGGGAATAATAAAAATGAGAATAAATTTTACTGAAGAAAACTATAATCTGATGAATTATCCTTCAATGAAAAGAGTGCAATTCTCTGGCAGATGAATCCACTGGAACAAAACACCTGATTCAGTAACTCAGAGGTCCGATCTGGGATAGCCAAGTGAGCTGTGTCCATAAGAGAGAGCTCCTTTTTCTGTCTCTGCCTGCTAATAATCAGACTTATTTTCTAAGCTGCATAAATAAGAACACCGGGGGGGG
>NW_010972962.1:8282164-8284947 GCF_000737465.1 Haliaeetus leucocephalus | reverse complement strand
GGGGGGGGGAGGGAGGGGGGAGACGGAGGACGACAAAACAAAAAAAACCCAGGAATATGTGATGTAATCTTGACACTATTAGTAAGGTTAAGACAAATTACAAGTATAAATCAAAAGACGATTTGACTTGTAATATCCGCTCTGTCTTTTTATCCTCTTTGTGCTTGTCTGACACAAGCTTTGGTGCTGCCTAGAGGCTATTTTGTACTTGGATACACATTTGTCTTGGATGAGGGGGGAAAAAATAATGCGACTCTTCCTCTTTGTACATTAGGTCAAAGCGGTGATGGCAAGACTCATCTCAATGAAAAATATGGCTACTAAGCTTCAAGCACCCCAGAGTATGTCTGAGGTTTGAAGGACTGCTCAGTTTTGGACTCTTTCACCACACATTAAGCGAGGGATAAAAGAGTTGGTTTTTCAGATGCTGTTCCAAATTCAAGTGCATCAGCAGCCTCTCTGGCTGTTAGCTCACTCTGTGTGTCCTCTCTGTCTTCCAGATACTTTTTTAAAAAGCCCACACATTCTTCTGCCTCTTCTTCTACTTTTAGCCTTGTCCTTTTTATTTGGCTTGAAACTGTACGCTCATTTTTCCTTTTGTAAATAAAAGTATACACTATTAAAAAAATAAACCTCTGTATACTTATAGGCTTGATAAAATTTATTCATGTTGGGTTTATGCAATTAAAATGAGAAAAACTACTGGTTTGCTTCTGTGGCTGCTGTTTGAAAATACTGTCATGGTAAAAACAACCTAAAACTTTTGAGGGGGTGGGTTTTTGTTTTTTTTTTTCCTATGGAAGAAAACCTATTTTGAAAAGAAAACTGGTTTTACTTGTCTCTTGTGCAGTTGCTGGAACTGGAAATGGGGAGCGTACAATGTTATAAAGATGTAGAAACGCCGAAGAACTGCAGGGGCTGGCGCTGCTTATCTTGAATCAGAGGGTAACAGAAGGAGCGATGGAATGATATTCTGTAAAAGTTTATAATGAAGCCTGTTCTTTTGTCACAACACAAGAGCGAAGTGCCATCTTAATGCAATTTAAGGCATGCCTGCTCTTGATTTATCATGGATATAGTTTCAAATGTCTATATAATTAGGCTATGAAATTCTTTGCTGAAACCAGGACGCCATCTAAGGTTGTTAAAGCTACTATTAAAGTAAGGTTCAAAGAGCAAACAGGCATCTTGATAAAGAGGTGACAGTGTTGCAAATGTTTATTGGAAGGACCTAATGCTTTTTCCCATACCCTATGGTACATCACTGCAGGAAGGCCCCTCCCACTACAGCATGGCAGCCTCCTCACAGCACAGGCTAGGCCCCTCCTCTTTTCATAGTGCTTTGTGATTGGCTGCTTACCATTTTATTTCTGAGACTGTCCTACTCATGTGATCTCAGAACACCCTCTGACTGGCTGCCTGTTTCCTTTGGACTGGGGAGCACTTAAATATAACAATATAGGCTTTTCTGTCTCATATATGAGTATATATATCTGAAGGAGCATACAAATATTTATAAATATTTGTGTTATTTATTTGTGGATTCACTTCCTGTATGTATATATGTGCCTATTTAGTGTGTCTGTGCTATATATATGAAAAAACTTACAATTTAAATACATATCCATATAAGTGCAGGTATAAATTGAATAAATGTTTTTTAATAAGAGGTAATGAAATGAATAATGGAAGTTTAAATGTGAATGGAAGTAATTAAACAAAAGCAAAAGGCAGGTTCATGCCCCCCACTTTCTAAGGCTGCAGATCAAGCTCTGTTTGGGGTGGGGGGATGTTAAAGAGGGCAGGGGGGGTGTGAGCAAGCTGGAGCATGCCCCAGAGCTATAGACCCCTCCAAGGAGGTCACCCAGGGGCTGCCAAGCTACCTGTCCCTGCCCAGCCACCCTGGGCTCTCAGAGAAAAATGGATCTTGTTCTGTTTGTTGCACTTGGAGTCAAGCCTTTAACTTTCAAGCAGTGCTTTCCTCCAAACTGCAAGTAGTGGTAGGATTTGGGACCCGAAGACCCCAACTCGGTAACATGGTCATCGCTCATCAGCTCACCTAAATAGTCACCAACTGGGAGGATCCGGTCCCCTGGTTAACTCACAGTTGTGCCAGAGCCTAGTGTTGCACTTCAGGGTCACTTGCCCTTTGGCATGCTTCCACCGGACAGTGGCCATATCCTCGTGAATAAATGGCAGGAGGGTACATCAGAAGCTGGGGAGAAGGGATAACTACAACTCCTCTGGTTCTCGCAATGGTAGTGTTGGAGCAATGGAGCTCATTCCAGTTGTACCCCACGGAGAATGTAAAACAGTTTGGCAGCTTGGCATTTTGTAGGGTTTTACTTAATATGGTCAAGCTGCAAAACATCTTCTTTCTGCCTGTAATCTTCAACATATTTAGCTTTTCTTTGTCAGCATGTACACACCAGGCTGGGCAGCCTGAAGCTTCCTGCTTCTGGCAGAGGCATATCTCTACATAATCCAAGCAATGGCTGTTGCCCCTCCATTCAAAATGCCAGACCTCATAGATTTCACAGACTTCTGTAGCCCTTCTCCAGAGCCTCGTTCAGTTTCAGTGTGCACCAGGCACCTGCAAGGGATTTCTGATCATCACTATGGGTGCAGAGGGCCTGACAGGTTTCAAAGTGCAGCACAAGGGAAACAACAGTTTGACATTTATGGTTGTGAGAAGCATGGGGGAAAAGAGCGCAGAAGGTGGGTACACCTTTACTTTGACCATCCCAAAGTAGGCAGTCAATGTGTCAAAATTCTCAAAAAAA
>NW_010972962.1:8281103-8282154 GCF_000737465.1 Haliaeetus leucocephalus | reverse complement strand
GAAAGAAATGGGGACCCTATTAGATGATCCCCTTGGAGTGGCTGAAAAACTAGATCAATTCCTAGGTCCCAATACTTATACCTGGGAAGAAATACAGTCTATTTTAGGGATTTTATTTATTGCTGAGGAAAAAGGGATTATTAGACAAGCTGGAATGAGAATCTGGGGAAAGACAGAATCAGGCAGGACCCCCGGGAGATCAGAAATGGCCAAACGTGGATCCTCATTGGGATCATCAGCAACCCCAAGGAAGACAGAATATGAGGGATTTGAGAACGTTAATCATACAGGGGATAAGGGAAGCGGTTCCCCGAGGACAAAACATTAAACAAGGGAGAGATGAATCTCCAACAGAATGGTCGGAAAGATTAAGGAAAAGTCTACAAATGTATTATGGAATTGATTGGAATACAGTAGCTGGAACCGCACTCCTTAGAACACAATTTGTGGCTAAGTCCTGGGGGGACATAAGAAGGAAATTAGAAAAACTGGAAGACTGGCAAGAAAGAGGATTAGAAGAGTTACTTAGGGAAGCACAGAAAGTATATGTTAGGAGAGATGAGGAAAAACAAAAGGCAAAAGCTAAGATCTTTGTAGCAGCAGTAAGAGAAAGTCAGAAAAATAAGACTCCGTCTGAAAAAAAAAATGGGAAGAAGAATAGAGCAGACACCCCGGGGACAGTCTCCTCGAAAAAGGTTCACAATTCCACTCTGTTACTACTGTAACAAGAGGGGACATGTTCAGAGGAACTGTCGTAAGCAAGAACAAGATGAGAAAATGTTTAAGGAAGAATAGGGGTGTCAGGGGTTATATCTTTTGGGGACATCAACATCGACAGAGCCCTTGATAAAATTATTAATTGGTCCCCATAAAGAGGAAGTTTTATTTTTGGTGGACACAGGGGCTGAAAAATCCGCTATTCAAAAACTTCCTAAGGGCATAAAAAAAAGGGGAAGAGTTATATGTCAGTAGTAGGGGCAAAAGGGGAACCTTTTGAAGTACCCGTTTTAAAAGATGTGGAAGTAGAAACAGAGAAGAAAATTTGCCTTAA
>NW_010972962.1:8278685-8279743 GCF_000737465.1 Haliaeetus leucocephalus | reverse complement strand
CACACACTTTACATCTAAAATAATAAAATTATTATGTCAATCATTAGGCATTCAGTGGGAATATCACACCCCATGGCATCCACAAAGCTCGGGGAAAGTAGAACGAATGAATCAAACAATCAAACAGCAACTGACTAAATTGGTGATTGAAACACAGATGCCCTGGACAAAATGCTTACCATTGGCACTTTTAAATATAAGAACTAAACCACACAGTGAGACTGGATTATCGCCATATGAAATGTTACATGACATGCCTTATTTTCAAGGAATGCCTCTGGGGAATAACGTGGTTGAGGATCATAATATCCAGAAAAATATAATTACTATTGGAAAAAGATTAAAAGAGTTAAGAGAAATTGGGGTGATGGCCCAAACACCACCTTTAGGATTTGCAATTCATCAGCTGGAACCAGGAGATAAAGTTCTTATAAAAACATGGAAAGAGGGAAATTTACATCCCCTTTGGGAAGGACCTTTTCTTGTTTTATTAACTACAGAAACAGCCATAAAGACTGCTGAAAAAGGGTGGACACATGCATCACGAGTGAAAGGTCCAGTGAAGGAGTGAAAAGTCACATCTGAGCCTGGAGAAACTAAGCTAACCATCAGAAGAACATAGAGAAATTTAAACCCAAAAACATAAGCTAAGTTGCTGTGAAAATTTCATTGAACTTACTCCCATGCTGTTTATTTCTAAAAGCTAAGTGTTCTAGGTATCTTAAATATATAATTTCCCCGATGGGGAGACATTATAATTGTTTAGAGTTCTTGTATATTGTTTAGAGTTCTTGTGTATTTACTATAGAACCACCACCCCTTAAGATTAAGGAAGAGGGCAAGACCGGATAGGGAACCGGTGGTGCAGCTAATAAGGTCTGCCACGGGCTGCAACCCCTTCGGGCTGTGACCGCCGACCACTATGGCTCTTACCGGACCTCTTCTAGTCCTGCTTGGGGTGAGTTCTTTGACTCTGGCTACGACAAACAACTGTAGTCAACGTGTGGTAACTACTAGAAAGGGAAGGGTAACCTCCCAAACCTTGGTGTATCATACTG
>NW_010972962.1:8277542-8278136 GCF_000737465.1 Haliaeetus leucocephalus | reverse complement strand
TAAAAGAAATGAAGAAAATTGCACATGTCCCAGTTCAGACTTGGAATGGAATCAACCTAGGAGGATTATGGGAGAACTTTATGGGCAGTGATTGGCTTACTAAAATTGGGATAGTTGTATTGAAAGTACTTGAGGAATTGTTAATAATTCCATGTTTAATACCTTGTTTTACAAATACATTCGGTTATACAAGGAATGCAGATATCCACAGTACCTACTGATCCAGAATCAGGGAAAGAAACAACTCATTCTCTGATGATAATAAAAACAAAGGAAGATCCAAAATTGAAACCAATTCAGCAAGTATTGACATGATTGGAAACGAAAACACGAATCAATACCAACAAAAAAGAAAATGGGGGATTGTGAAATGTGTTCATCTGATTCGTGTCAATATAAACAATGCTAGGGCCGCATAATAAAATGTGACCCTCACCGTCTATGTAATCTTTAACCATTTTGTCGGTCCTCGTATAACCGCAGGCCGGGAGGAGACAGATGATATGTATATAGTTCTTTTTTGCCAGCCCCAAACCGGTTTCGTTGTTAACTGCACAGTGTTAAACAAGAGATCCTAGGGGAGAACTGAGGCAT
>NW_010972962.1:8276465-8277163 GCF_000737465.1 Haliaeetus leucocephalus | reverse complement strand
ATTCAAAGAAATTGACTCAATAGTTTGATTAACTATTAAGTAGGTATTCTTTATTGGCAGCGCTGGATGCACGGGGGATCGCTCCACCTATCGTGCACACCGTCGGGTCTAATTGTGCAGGTTAAGTACATGTTCTACATACATATTCACTAGATTTCCGAGAAATGTTATACATATTCATTAGTTTTCTGGGAAACTATTAGCATATGCAAATGTCCTTTACGCAGGCGCATTGAAGGTCTCTGGTGGTCTTCAGGAGTCCTCTGGTGGTCTTCCATAGTCTTCCTCACTTGTCCGCTATTGGACCTTCCTCAGGTGATTCTGCGCAGTATGGTCTTTTACATGTTTTAATACATCAGTGCTCATTAGTGCTCTTATTATCTAAGTTCTCATTAGTGGTGTAAAACCATATGGTTAGTTTAAGCTAAATTATCTACAAGGACGAGAACAAAGGCAGGAGTTCTTATCTTTTCTGGCCCTATCTATTCAAGCAAGGCCTCTATTTGTGCCTTCTCAACAAGATCGTAAATTCATCAAACATTTAATTAAGTTTTGTGATTGTTCATGGTTCCTTCTTGCTCATCACTCCCAAGTACCAGTCTCTGACAGGCTTAATCCTTGGCAAACACCAGTCTTTGGTATGTAAAGTTACAGAGAGACAATCATCAAGCAATTAGCAGTTCCTTCTCTATATCAGT
>NW_010972962.1:8275234-8276455 GCF_000737465.1 Haliaeetus leucocephalus | reverse complement strand
GTTTTGAGATGCTTTTCCACATAGATCTTGCACTTTTTCACACAAAATCAGAGCCAAACCATCCAGGTTCCCCAGACCCACACAGCAGTCTGCACCTGGGGCACCTTTTTCTCATGGCAGTGTTAAGTGCACGGTCACGCGGCAAGCAGAGCCAGCAATAATATTTACAGCTATGGGTGTGATTATAGCATGTATAGCAAAGCTCACAAAGGTTTCTCACCCCAAATACCTTTCCTGTCATCCCTAACATTATAAAGATATTCACTGTGTCAGAGGAGGAAAGTGGGTCTTGGGATACCTAGGACTGCTGCCTGGCTTAAGAATCCCCCAGCATTTTTTTCCACTCATAGGAGGATGATGAGTATATTAACACACAGCAGGTGCTCAAACAAGGGGATCCCGCTCAGCATGACCTTCCTGTGCACAGACCACTGTTTTTTCATGGACTTCTCTTGCCTTTCTCAATAGTTGTGCATCAGTCAGACCCCTTGCTGCTGTAAGCACTGTGAGACCTCCCAGCAAAACAAAGAAAACCATCACTGGCAGGTTTTAGCTCAATCATAGAGCACCGCTTTTTATCCGTAACATTAGGAACTAGTCTGCAGGATTCTGTGTACACCACTCCCAACAGCTTCTACCCTAAGAGTAGCCAGGTGGAAAGTCGGATCGCATCTCAGCTCTCTTTGACTTCGTTCCAGTGTACTGACCCAGTCTGAATTTTTTTCTGCGTTCATAGTGCTTAAATTAACAGTGGAAGATTCTTGTTGAAGCTGTGCATGCAGACAGCTTCAAGACAGATCTGAGCAAAATCACCAAGATCAAACAGCTGGCATGTGTCATCAGAAACTTGCCTTACACCTCAGACAAGTGCTTTGTGAGCTTCATGCAGCAATACTTCATCCAAATTAACAAACCTGTACTTCTCCACACACTGCCTAACCCTCAACTTCTGGAATGGCCATTCCCACTGCTGTGTGTGCTCTGTGGAAGCCACAGGTTTGGCTGACATCCTCTCCACACACACACCCCCCTTACATTT
Source organism: Haliaeetus leucocephalus (assembly GCF_000737465.1). Lineage (NCBI taxonomy): Eukaryota > Metazoa > Chordata > Aves > Accipitriformes > Accipitridae > Haliaeetus > Haliaeetus leucocephalus. Next base: position 8,275,416 of record NW_010972962.1, on the reverse strand, counting down.
GAGGGTGGGGGTAAAGACAGACTTTCAAATACACACCCTGGGGACTTGGGAGGGCAGCTGCTTCCACCATAAATGGTCTAACAGGAAAATCTTGAATGCGTGCTGGGCTTTCTGCCTCTTCTTTGCTGCATTGACCAATGGATAAGAAAACACACAGCAAAGGCTGCATCTCGGGTGTAGCT
>NW_010972962.1:8271451-8275093 GCF_000737465.1 Haliaeetus leucocephalus | reverse complement strand
CATGGGGGGGTACCAAAGGGTCCCAGCCTTGGGTTCCCTTGAGGCCCTGTCTCTCTGCAGAGACGGCTCATGGGGAGCTGTGTAGGCAGCTTAGCCCTGGGTTGTCTGATAAACCCTAAAGTAAACAGGGCAGTGGCTGCACCATTCAAAGAACCAAAACCTGAACTGAGCCTTGAAATCCCTTAACAAATAGTATGCCCTGAGTCTCAATCCAACCACTATTCAGTTGCTGAGGAAGCAAGGTAAAAAAACGCCAACACCTGGAGGATTTCAGCTTCAGTTTCAAATGACAACCTTGTGTATTCAAACAATCACAGACCAATGAAGGAAAGATAAGGGGAAACTCCACTCAGATATACATAATTCATTTAGGCATATGTCATAATCCACTCAGACATAGTCATACATACCATTCCACAAGTCAGGGGATAAAAACTCTAAGATTCAGGTTGGAAATGGGGGGAGTCACTTCTGTAACTATGCAGTTGGCTTGCGAAGGAAACCCTTCCCCCCCTTGATCAGGACACTGGTCAAGGTAACTTCCCTGGGATTGAGAGCCCTTACCTGGAGGGGTAAGTGAATATTGTTTATGCTTTAAGTTTGTAAATGCATTTGTGGTTGTAATAATGTACTACTCTTGCCTTAAAAAATTGCAATAGTGCATTCCTCCATTGTATCTGTAAAACCTGCAATAGTGGCGTGTTAAGTCTGTAAGTGAAGTTCAAGTCATTTGCTTGAACTTTGCAGTTAAGTCTGCGAGTGAAGTTCAAGTCGTTTGCTTAAACCTTGCAGTTAAATCCTTTTCCGTCACAATCAGCCAGGTCTTCTGGTTTGCAAGGTCGGGTTTTTTACAGATAACCCTAGGGCTTGGTGATTTTGACCCAGCACTGTTGCATTTTTTCTCCACTTCTTGCAAACCCACAGATTAGAGCAAACACCCTCCAGATGGAGCTCATGATGCACAGACCTCACCATCCCTTAGGTCCGCAAGGAGGGAATCCCGGCTGTATCTGCAGGTATAGCTCCCTGAAGAATGCTTCCTCTTGCTTATCTAAGGAAAACTGAAGCTACATGTAGCACATGTACACATACATGTACATGTAGCGTTTTCTGGAATGGAAAGGAATATGCATAAGGTCCTTCAAAGCATTCAAAGGAGCATAACACCTATTTGGTTACCTACTTGTAGAACGGGGTTTACAGCACTGTAAAAAGCTACAGGACCCAGAAAGATGTCATTAACAAGTAGACCATCCTGTAGCCATCTCAGAGGCCTTGCTCCAGCATTCAAGAAGTGATTGTTTAAAGCTGCTATTTCCTGCACAGAGTGCACAATTAGTTAGTATTTTCTTTGCAACATGTGTTTACCTCATTATCATACTTAACTTTCCACTGCTACAAAACTTCCAGCTCTGTATTCACCCAATAAATACTCTTAAATTTATGGGGCATCAACACCTTAAGGCCCATGAGCACCTAATAATTGGGCAGCTGGCTGCAAGATATATTGGTTTGCAGGTCTATGCATAAAGCAATATATATTTTGATACCTGTATAGCAACACATTCTGCTGTTCTGGGGCACAGAATTATACATACACACTCAGCATAGCTGTAGATATGGTATGGGGGGGTAGGTTTATTTTTTACATTCTGAAAATGAAGTGCTGTCTTAGGAGCTCTCAGTTTCATTTTCAAAGTGAATGTGAGGTAAGATGTGAAAAACATTCTTTAAGTTAAAGGAAAGATCTATATATCAGCCTGATTTGCTTAATTATGCTTTTAAATTGTGGAAGTGTTTTGTTGATTGTTCAGCTGTGTAGATATATATGCAGGTGTACGCACACTTTTGACCATGAATATATTGCTTTGTTTCTCTGCTTTGACCTGTTAAACCACTTGAATCTCAAGTTTATGCTTTTGCTGGACACAGTCTGCTGAAACTGCAGTCTTAAGGCATTTTGAGCAACTTGCCCGCTTATGCTGAGTACCTGTTTCAAATCCAGTTTCTTGTAACACCTAGAAATGAGATATGTCGACTAAGAATAGCATATTATATGAATCCACCTGCAGGGGATTGCTCAAGGGAAGTCTAATTAAGATTAGGCTTGTGGAACAGCAGATCAAAACTCACCTGTGCTGGCCCAAGTGATGAGAGTGCTTGGACCCACCGTAGAAGGCTCACCAGCTCCTCCAGGCTCGAGGCAAAGGCATTGAGCCTCCCTTCTTGTAGGGGTCATGTTTATACCCCTGTATATAAAGATATACTTGCTGAAGTCTTGACCATATGGCCAGTATGCAATGTGTGCTGTACTTTGCTTTAAATCCAACACATGGACTCTGACAAAAGTTGATGTTTATGTGAACTGCAAAAAACTTCATACATAAGGAAATTTTTAAGAGCTGGCATGTGTAATACAAGCAGAGCAGAGTCTGCTCCAAAAGGACAGTTCCAAAAGGGAAAGATTTACCCAGTGGCTTCTTACAGTTTCTTCTTTTTGGCAATCAATTATTTTCTTTTCATGAAGAAGCCAGGGACTAGCAGACAGCTTTTGCAACTGTCCCTTGACAATAGCTTTTCCTGATTTAATTTGATCTTGTATCTTTTCTCCCACCAGACTTGGTTGGGTCTGTTTTGCTGCTGCTGGCACTCCTCTGTTCTGCCATTGCTTCTCCTGTATGTTGAGTCCAGTTCAAGCTTCATCATTCCTCGTGGGGCAGAACCACATTGTGCTGAGCCTCTTCCTTTGTTCATCTTCATCCTCAAGCCCACATCCACCTTACTGTACCCCAAAACATCCCCTTCATACTTTTGTCCTGCTCCTGAGTTGCACAAGTGGTTTTGATGGAAGTTGAACTTAACCAGAAACCAGCCTGAACCACAATTTTCTCCCTCACTCAAGTAGAAACTTAATCTGAATTTTGAAGTTTTGAGTGGGGCCTCCAGTCCCAATGGAACCTGAATCAAGTATTTTTTTGTTGGGTGCCTGTCTTCCAGCTCCCCCTTTTCTTTGGGAGTCTTTTTTGGGGGTCCATCCAGTGCAGAACAAATCAGGCAGTATCTCTGGCTAAACCTGGTGTTGCCTGGTTTAGCTCCAGCCCCAGCCTGAGTCTATAGGCTGTGTGCTTACCAATGCCAGGAGTCAACCAAAAGGGTTGGCTCCCAAACTGATAGCTGTCCTGGGCAGGAGGTATGTTTGCCATTCGAGCAGAGCTGAGCAGGCTGCTGAGTTATGATCTGGCAGTATGAAGCAGCACAACACGAGGCAGCCAGGTAGCCAAATCTCTCCCTTCTTGTCCTCCCTAATCAGAGTGCAGTCGGGGAAGGTCTGAGGTTTGCTCTTACATATTTCTTTGGGGGAAATGGCAGAGCCATCAGTTCGTCATAGGGTGGGATGACATTTCTTTGCAAAAAGCTAGAGGAATATTGATGTGAAATCTCATAACTTACTCATTCATCTCCTTATTCCCCAACCATAAATAACCACCCCATTCCCATTACACCTCTTCAAGAAACAGCAACCCAGGCTGCTCCATAACAGCAAGACAGTAACATCCTAATTGCTCTTACATGCTAGGGTAATGGGGTCTGTGGTGGAAAGATAATTTCTTTTCCAGTGTTGAAAGCACAGCTGTAAGTACA
>NW_010972962.1:8261707-8271441 GCF_000737465.1 Haliaeetus leucocephalus | reverse complement strand
AAGTACACAGACTTTCTCTGTGCTTCCTCCTGAAACAGCCTCTCTCAGCTTTTCAGGTGTCTCACCACAAAACAGATGAAACCGTTTTCTCTCTCCAAATTAGCAGATTTGCCCAAGAACTGTCATCTGCTCTTGTCAAGCAGTGAGACAAGGAGACATGCTGTGAAGTGCTGGTGCTCTGCCGATTCTCTTCTGGTGCTCAAAACACATAGACAAGTCTTAAACAGTTTAGGCTCAGGCCCAAGCAGAATCAACTACTGAGACTGCATCCTGACTCACTCCTAACCTCTGACTTTCCTATGGCATTTACCTCTTGCTGCCCAATGTGCACAGCAGGAAAACGTGGCTAATTTCACAGAAATGCAGCTGTACTAAGTCAGTGAAACTTTGGTCCCTCTGAAAGATGCTGGCACTAGGTCTCTTTGTTAGCTGGGATTGAAAGGTACCATCAAGTGTCTCCTCCCCCTGAGGATGGGGGTAGTGTTTGGGGTGGGAGGGAGAGAGGGGAGGATGACAGGATCTCTCTTGTGTCGGAAAAGGCAGAATTCAAGCTATGCTTGAAATGACTACAGAAAAGCTTTCTAGATACTTGGATGGGCTGCTGAGAGATAGCAAATGGGCAGGAGATACAATTTTATTATGCCAAAAAAATTACCCTGGTTAGCTGTTGCACCACCTGGGTAATTAAAATCCTGTCTCGGATTAGGCCCAGGTTGTTACCCATAGACAAATGTGAAGATGTGCTCTTTTTAGAGTATGGACTAATGGTTAGAGGTTACAGCTCTGACCATATGATTGCTTTCATCTTATAAAATGAGAAAAGCATGAATGAAAAAAACCTCTAACATACATTAGGGAGAGAATTGGCTGGGTGGTCCACAGGTACAGATAGTTTAATCTCTTTTATACTCTGTCAGAAATAGGTTCTGTGCCTGTGAACACTGGCCATATATTTCTCTCTAATCATCCTTTCACAAGCTAGATTACACCAGCTATGGTCTGTTTGAGGACAGAATGACTACGACATCTGGAGTGGCTTCCCCAGCAAGAGGATCACTTCACAATCAAGCAGCCTCCTCACTTTTGCCTCTATGCTGGGAGATAATTTGGCTTCATTCTTCTTATAGCTGTAAGCCCAAGATACATGCAGCTGTGCCCAAGAAAGTCCTGTATCCAGCAGCATTTTACAATAGCTCTTCTCCAGTCCTGTAATGCTGATCTGTGGTGGCTATATACAGAAAGAGATGCAGAGTATCTACAAACAGTGTTGTTATCTTGTTTAAAAATTATATAAAATCTACAGCAAATAAGATTTCATTGTTGCATCCTACCTCCTCTCTATCTGGAATTTGCTGAAATGTGTCATGACTGTAGGGTTAATCCAAACCAGCTAAACTCTTTTAATAATGACTTGTGTTTTTCTCTACTAACTGCAAAGACTTGCTTAATGTTCTGTTTTGTTTTTTAACAAGCATCCAGTGTCAATGGGACTTCATTAGAAGAGTTTTTTTTAACTACAGTTCTTGCTCCAATTTGTATTTTGTAATAACCATGTTTAAACAGGAAAGAAATGTCATGTTCCAAGCCATGAGGGGGGGCATGTGTCTAAATAATACAAATGAACTGGGGCTGTGCAACAGCAGGAGAACAAATAAAATGCCGGATCCTTTCTGCAGCATCTCGGAGTTTACTAGAAATAGGAATAGCTGCACTGGGCCAGACCAGGGCTCTACTTAGCTTGTTATCTCGTGAATGCACAAAGGAAGAAGCATAAGAAACTGCGTATGTGTATGCTTATATGCATATATATGTGTGTATGTATATATACACACATACACAGATATGTCAGACTGTCCTCAGAGGTGCACAGTGGTAGGACAGAGCCAACAGTCACAAGCTGCAGGAAGGACAATTCCAGTTAGATACTAAGAAAAATTCTCCATGCCTTGAGGGGCTCAGCACTTAACTGGACAAGGACCTGAGCAATGTGCCCTAGGTTGGGCTGGCTTTTTGGGGATTAAACATGATCACATCCAGAGGTGTTTTCCAGCCTGAATTATTCTAATTCATATATATGTGTATACATACACATGCACATACACATATACATTTTTTAAATATATGAAGATACATATATGTATGTGGTACAGTCCCTCTTCATATTCTGTATGGAAAAGGGTGACTTAACCTGTTGCACTGTTGGCTAGTCTTTTCAGTGAAAAGAGAGAAGACCTTTTGGACATGATCCTCCAGACATGCTTGTTCAGCGGTGTTACTTATGGAGATTTCAATGAAGAGATGGTTCCTCCTGAATTGAGTAGGATTCCTGGCATGGGCCGTTCTCACGAAAGGATTTGCAAAATCTAACTTAGAACTATAATTTAAAGACAAACTAGAGAAAGCATGCTACAAAATAGATTTCTGTGACGAGCTAAGCTGCTGGAACTTTCTTTTGTCAGTCTGAGTAAGTGTTTGGCTAGTAGATGAGGATGGTTGTTGTGGAACTGGAAGGTCAGATACTGGGGAAAATTATGACCTTTCTTCTGTAGGAATGATAGTGTGAAATGAGCACTATGCATGAGGGAGTGAATGGGCTGTTGTCTCTTAAACTCTGGTTGTAGTTCTTGCTTTGGATCCTATTACCTTTTGCACAGAAACTTAGTTTATTTCTACATTCCCTTCAGCCTAAAACAATTTATAGCTCTTGTTCTTCCCCTTGTGAGTGGCTGGGAAGCTCTTATTTCAGAATCCTTTAAATAACCAGACTAAATTTCAGTCTCATAAATTTGATCTCCAACACACATCCCCTTACTAAATAAGCAAATATTTTTCCTAAAACCAGTTTGGCTTATTCCTGGGTTGACCTTTTGTCAACAAAACATGAAGATATTATCGTGATTGGAAACACTTCTCTCAGGCCCATAAACCAGGCAAACCAAAAGCGAAGAGGGGAGGGGGAAAGGCTGGGACTTAAAAACCTCATTTTGGAAATGTCAACTGGGCAACCAAACAGCATGAATCGTAAAAAACAGTGAGACAGAGAAACAATGTGTGAACAGTTATTGCAGTGAAAGAGCTGGTAATTCATTGTATACACAACAAATCTGTCCATTAAGCTGGGAAACGGTATTTCACTTAGTCCCATGGCACAGCCAGGGGTTTTCCATGCAGCAGGCTGGGTTGAGATGGCAAGGCCTCCTTGGGTGAGCCACGGTGGGGGGAAGCTGCCAGGATGCCTTGCAGAGGTCCTCAGCTCGTGCACTGCCACAAACTGCTCGTGCTCTGCCACAAACTGCTCGTGCTGATTTTGCCAAGAGGGATGCATGGCGTCCCTCCTCCAACCCAGCTGTGGTTGCCAGCCTGGTAGGCAATTTTCATGTGCCTCAGGTGAGAGAGCAGCTTCTCCAAGGTGCCTGTCACCTTCCTTTGCCAGTGAGATTAAAGGTAAGGCGTGTTTGCTCTTCATTCCCCCCAACAGGAATTATGGTGGCCAGGGATGCCAGTCCTGCTGCTTTCTCCAGAAGTCCTCCAGAGGTCCTCCAGACCTCTCGTGCCTCTGCTGGTCCCCAGAGGTCCAAGCACATGGGTTTGACCCATGCGGTGGCAGGATGCCCCAAAGCAGCCAAGCATAGTTGGCAGGCACAAGCTGGTCTCTGTTTTCCCTCTCCCAGTCCAAGCCCAGGCAGGTGTCACGTGACGTGAGTGTTAGGCACAGCCTGTTCAAACAAGCTGCTTCATAAACCTAGGCAAAGATCTTTCCGGAAGCTGAGAAACGTTGTTCCCATGACATTGGCAGTTTTAGTTTTCATTGAGGGGAAAGGCCTGGCATAAGTGCAGGAGAAATGGTTCAGTAAACTCCAGAGTGCCATAATTCCTGCTAGGGAAAGCTTGCTACTTGTCATACAGGTCTTCAGTAGCAGCGGGAAGGGACAACCTATCTCAGTGACCTCTCTTGGATGTGCCCCTTCCCAGCTGATTCAAACCCCTCGCGTCACAGCAGCACTGCTGAGCCAAGAGGCAGCGTGGATTGCCAAGTATGCGGTGTTAGGGAATAGGGAAGGGCATCACCCACCACCAAAAGAAGTCCCTTTTCAAGAGATTGGGAGGCAGTTGGACGCTGATAGAGCTTTTCCTCACCAACCGCTGACACACCAACCTTCTGGATCAACCAGCGACTATTGATCCCTCCTTTTCTCTATAATACTTACGGGGTTGAGTAAACCAAACAAGAAGGTTTGGGGAAGAGGAGAGTCCAGTCTGGGCTGTGACCTCCTGGAGCAGTCTGCATGTCACATCTGTTCAGGGAACCATCCTCTCCTGACCTTTGCTTGTGACTTGTCTCCTCCCTTCTAGTGGTACACGCTTGCTCTGAAATACGCAGACGTGAGGCATCATCAGCCGGGGCACAGCAAGTGAAGGAGAAGGAAGGTGCTGAAGTCCGTTGTGCAGTCAGGTTAGGTCTGCTCCACTGGCAGAAGTTGCTTGCTTGTAGCAGAGCACTGAAAGAAGAGGCGGCGGGGCAGACACAGGGCCAGGCAGACTGGTGGCTGTTTAAGCTGACTGCTCACATAGCTACTCCGTCCTGCTCCCATATTTTCTTTCTTGCCTTAGACAAGCTGCATTCTAGGATAGCCCCTGTGCATCACCACCAGTGCTGTCATCAATTCCAAAATGACATAGGAGAGTTGATGGAAGAACCAAATGGTGAGTGTACAATGCTGTACTAGAGGGTCAAGATATCACAAAAAATATACCCAGGATCAGGCACAGGGCAGATAAGGCCCATTATCTGCTGTGGTTAGTGGAGTGACAGGGGTCTGTCTCTGTTTTGGTGTCCACATTACAGCTTGCTATGTTTTTACTGGATGTCTCCTTGCTATCACAGAGGGTAGAGAGAAGGGGGAGTTGAGAACACAGTTCTTAACAGATTTAGGGAAAGGCTGAAGCTGTAAATCAAGATCTTCAATGCATTTCATCTCCTTCCCTTTCAGTATTTAGCAAGAAAACAAATGCATACACAGGAAATAAGGAACAGATGCGCAAGCGCATCTTGGGACAAATAAATTAACATGCAAGTAAGCAGGCAGGCGAGAGTAGCAATAAAGGGTAATTAGACCACACAGGCACCATCAGCATGGGGCTGTATCTCCAAATATCGCCAACACCGAAGAGGGCCACAGCAAAGTGAACTCTTCCATTTTTGGCGGTGATGGTCCCAGGCCAGGACTTCAGCTATGAGTACCTGATGCTTTGATGACTGGATGGGTAGTGATGCTCCCCAAGAATAAACAATCGCTGAGGGAGATGGGAGAGAACCAGAAAGAATCCCCTGGTTCCCTCCTTTTGGGGCAAATTCCCTCTTTCCACAGCAACTAAGCAAACCAGATGATAGAACTTAGGGCAGGGATTGGAAAGCCATCATATCCTGTAGCTGCTCTTGGGTTTGAGTGTGGCCAGCACCTTTCAACTCCCACCCTGTATACAGAAAGGTGGGGTTTTTTTCTACTGGATCTGTTGAGGTCAAGACATTCTTCCCTTGCCCCAGTACTCCATAAATCCTTATCCAACAGTGTCCCAGGGCACCAGCCTGCAATGCTGTGCAGAACACTATCCTGCGGCATCCACAGAAATGCAGTACAGCCTTGATGAACAACTCAAAGGCCAACAGCAGCACTTAGGCACTGTAGAGTCTTAGATGGCAGGGTAGGGCTTGGCTCTGAGCACCTGGATCACCTCAGGACCATATGGTAACCATGCACCCATCTTGCTCTCATAGTTTCTGCCTTGTATGCATTAGACCAGCACCTCTGTATGTGTTTTACTCAAAGGTCTGCCCAGCCTTTTCCGAATAAACTGAAGGCATCACATGGCACAGTCGCCACAGTGATTTGTCAGGTCCAAGTAAAAATTAAGCTTAGCTTTGAGTGTCTGTTTATTCCTTTGCATTCCCCCCAGTTTTGATTGCACACATTGGACTGCAAATGCAGGCAGGTTATGATTTGTATTGTATTTTGCACCATTCGCTGAGCATCTTCAGATGCCTTGAGAACTGCATGGACTGCAGGCTGGTAAGTACTGTGCTGCATGAGAGGAGAGATGACTGCCCTGCCATAAGGACACCTGAGATGCTACAGCTGTCAGAAAAAAGGGAGAAACAGCAACACAAACACAACAGTACCTGCAGGGCACTTCTGTGCCCAGCTGTTGGAAGGGCAGCTTTGCTTATTAAGTGCTGTGGGAGAGTTGACCCTGTCAGGTCAGTAGAGCCCACCACAGCTCCCAAAATGTCCTCACTGCTCCAGTCAGGCCATGCCCACCCCTCCACACACAGCCCTCCAGGCAGCTCCTTTCCAGCTGTGCTTGAGGACTGAGATGGCATTTCTTTATCCAGATCCATTTGCAAAGTTTCCCCAAGGTGGTGTTTGACAGGGGGTTTGCCCAGGGCCTGGGAGGTCCCTGCTCCTGCTCCCCACTGCTCTCCGCAGTGCCTCTGGGGACTCAGGGAGGCCAGACAGCCATGTTCCCTGAGCCTGGTGAATTAGAGAACTGGCAAAAAAATACTAATGTTGCCCCTGTGACCAGCCCACCTCTCACTGCAGAAGGGAAAGGAGGGGTCTGCTCCTCCTGCCTCACTTGCTCCAGATAACTGCACTCTGCTTTCCAGCTAGACCAAAGCATTTGGTTAATATCTGAGTTTATTCCTATGTTCCCCAGATAGTGCAAAGGTTGGGCACTTGGAATAAAATACCTGCGTGAGGCCTCCTTCCCAAGTTATAAATGACACAAGCACGTTCTTTCTTTCTTTTACCCCTTCCCTCCAACCACAGCACACATTGTTACTCCTCTGCCTCCTTTATCTGTCATCTACCTCCCCTGGACCTTGTTTTTCAAGTCCTAGCGGCATTGTCTTTTTTCCTGATCCTCCCTCCTCTCCTCTCTCACTGTACATTGCACAGATCACCTGACTGTGCACTTGGCAGGAGCTGGGCTTCATTAGGTCTCTTTAGTTATCATGCTCTTTCATTAGCTGCCCAGAGACATGCTGGAAGCACATTGCAGGCTATCCTTCAGTGGTCAAGCGCTTTGGTGAGGTGTTGGCATGAAGGTCTTTGCAAGTCAACAGGAACAGTCTGAAGATAAGTAGCACCAAATCTTAAGCACAGTGCAGTGTGCAGGCAGGAGGGAGGTGGTACTTTTGTTGTCAGAAGGGCATTTTCCTCCATGTCCTCCAGCCTTTTTCCTCCATGTCTCCGGATCAAAAAGACTATTGCCCCTTCCTGCCAAACAGACCATCTTAATGCATATGCATGTGGTCTCACAAGTCATTTCCCCACTACAACAACCATTGAAGCTTTTTGCTGCTGTGTGGAGGATTCCCTGAGCAGCCTGCAGTAGTGAGCCTTGCTCTTCAATCACAGGACAGTGTGAATGGAAGGGACCTGCTGGGCAGTATCTAGTCCTTTGCTATCACAGGCAACCAGGTCATAAAATTCTCTGCAGAGACCTATCCTTAGCTCCATGGAGCTATTCTGGGGAATGTTTTGTTCGCAAGAGTAATATTTATGTTAAGCATGAAGCAGAATCAAACCTCAAGTGCAGGTTTCAGTTCTGGTTTGGCATTTCTTGAGCCCAATCCCAACAACATATGAATCTCTAAACATTCAAGTTTGCATTTCACACTCTCTCTTATGTGAGCGTGTGCCTCCAGCCAGGCTATCTTGGGATTCTGCAGTGCAGAAATAACAACGTTGCATTTAGCTGAAAGACCCTGCCCAGGACTCCCATGTATGGCCCACTGAGTGAGTCCCAAAGTGCATGACAGGCTACAGAAAGGTTTCTAGAAACCACTTGGGCTCCTGCTGAGAAGCAGCCACCTCTGAACACATTGCAGCACTCACTGACTGCCTTCCAACAATATGAGAGCTTCATTTGTGAGACTCCTAAGGAAATTGCATCCAGTTGTCATTGCAAAAGAGGGAATTTAAGGCATGCACAATGTAATTAATCCCACTGGGAACTGCCAAAACCAACGAGGGTGGCACCCCATTGCAGTGAAGTAAAAAAAAAAAAAAAAAAAAAAAAAGCTGTAGAATATCTACTGCTGTGTGTGGCCAGGACTTTGATGTCCCATCTCCCCTGAGCACAGCCCTTCCCCGCAGCTCCCCCTCCACCAGCCTCCCAGGCCCTGTGAGCCTACAGGAGAGCACCGACCAGGCTGGAGACAGAGGTGAGCCCTGCCAAGGAGCCACAAGCTATTTCTCTTCCTGGTGTGGGAGCATGGACCTGTATTCTGGCAGAAAAAGATGCCTCCAGACTATGCCACCAGCTAAAGGTCTGGAAGGTCAAAATTTCATTTACAACATGTTATCAGCAAATCACTTAGATCCAGGTAGGCATTTAGGTACTGAGTTCTGGATTTAACTGGGAGTTTGATGTCTAAATACTTTTGAGGATCTATCTATAAAAGGAAGATAACAACACCTCAAATATTCACAGCGGGTTTGTGAGGTAGGCAGCACTGGCAGACACAGAAAGGTATGCCTTAGGGGCATTGCCCTTCTTCACCAGGAGCTCCTGAGCCAGGACCAGAGCAGGAGGCTCAGTGACACCGCGCTGCTGCTGCTCTGCCATCCAGAGGACTTCCCACCAACATCCACAAGCCACGAGGCTTCCTACTCGGGTACCTTGCTGCTTTTGCAGAAGTCCTGCCACAATTAGGCAAAGACAGCCGTCACTGGGCTGTCAGTCTGGGAAGGTCAGGGAAATCATGCATCTATAAGCTGTCCCAGGCTTCCCCACCACCCTCTGAGCTCTGCAAAATGTCTTCTGGTGTCACCAGAGTTTGAAAAGACCTGGAAGCAACACCTGGATCAGATCTAGGCTTCATTAATCTGTAAAATGTCCTCTTCTTTTTTCTCTAACCAAGCTCTTCTCCTCCCAGCGTACAAAGTAAAACATAGCAAAGAGCTCTGGGGGAGGCTGGGCCTGGAAGAGGCTCAAAAGAACCTAGTCTCCTTCTTCTGTGTATGTTTTTGCTTTATACAGGCTTTTGTATATGCTTTTGCTCCAGATGTCAACAGCAGAACTGAGCAGCCAAGCTGTGGGTTACAGAGCAGCCGGAGAGGTGGTAGGGCTGTCACGAGTGTGCTGACCCAGCAAAGTGGGTATCCCGTGCAAGGGCAGCATTGCCCTCACTCTCCCCCATGGCAGCACCTGGCCTTCGCTGGCATTTGGAAGGCTATTCCAGCACTGACTCCGTCGGTATGAAAGACAGCCTGGCCCCCAGACGGTAAGAGGAGCTATGTCTGATCTGGTCTCCCATGAGGAGGACAGCTCAAGTGAAACTACTGGATGGGTTTGACCAATGGCTGGAGCTGGATGTCATGGGCATGGCACAGTCCTGCCAGCTGCCAAAATACAGGAAGCGTCCCACTGATAATCAGTTGTACAGTGAAATTGCCAAAGCCCACTGGTGCTGGATTGATTAATCTCCAGCATCAGCTCTAGATTTCAGTAGTTTTGATCTGTGTGTTAAATAATACCAGTGCCTTACTAAAAGTATAGTTGCAGAGTTTTAACAGCAATTTAAACTCATATGTATCTCTCGCATGGGAGCTCGGCTTCAGTGAATATGGTTTCAATAATCAAGTGGTATTTTGTTTACATGCCATAATTATGATATTAAAATCTATATACAAACCTCACTGGAGACAACGATCTTTTAATGTATGGCA
>NW_010972962.1:8257930-8258236 GCF_000737465.1 Haliaeetus leucocephalus | reverse complement strand
GAGGATGAAGAGAGATTAGAGGGTCTCAAGGCCGATCTAGTTAACGCCCCTGTCTTGAGTCTGCCTGATGTGAGGAGACCCTTTTATTTATTTGTGGCCACTGAGGAGGGGACAGCATACGGGGTTTTGACCCAGGAGTGGGCAGGGAAAAAGAAACCCGTAGGGTATATTTCCAGATTATTAGACCCCGTCAGTAGAGGGTGGCCCACCTGTTTACAGGCAGTCGTTGCTGTAGCCCTGATAGTGGAAGAAGCGAATAAGGTAACATTTGGAAGTGAATTAAGGGTGTTCTCCCCCCATAATATT
>NW_010972962.1:8257612-8257920 GCF_000737465.1 Haliaeetus leucocephalus | reverse complement strand
GGAGTTCTCCAACAAAAGGCTGAAAAATGGATCACCGATGCTAGGCTTTTAAAATATGAGGGGATCCTAATCTATTCCCCTAAACTGCAGATCGGAACAACGAGCTTGCAGAACCCGGCACAATTTTTGTATGGGGGTCCTGAAGAAGAGTTAACACATAATTGCCTCCAAACCATTGAAGAACAAATGAAAATTAGGCCAGATCTAGAAGAGGTAGAATTGGGAGAGGGAGAAAAGTTATTCGCTGATGGGTCATCTCGAGTAATAGCAGGGAAAAGGAAGTCAGGATATGCAATTGTGGACGGGGG
>NW_010972962.1:8256970-8257564 GCF_000737465.1 Haliaeetus leucocephalus | reverse complement strand
GCAGGCATGTGAGTTATATGCAGTACTTAGGGCATTGGAACTTTTAAAGGACAAAGAAGGAACCGTGTACACTGATTCAAAATATGCATATGGAGTGGTACACACTTTTGGAAAAATTTGGGAGGAACGGGGACTTATTAATTCTCAAGGAAAGGGTTTGGTTCATGAGGAACTGATTGTCAAAATTCTACAAGCAATAAGAGGGCCCAAGCGAATAGCTGTGGTACATGTTAAGGGACACCAAAGAGGAACAACCCCTGAAATTCGAGGGAATAATCTTGCTGATCAAGAGGCCAAGGCGGCAGCACTACTTGCTGTGACCATCACCCCGCCGGCAGGTGAAACGCCGGCAAGAATCCTAAGCCCACAGTTTAGTAAACCAGAAATGGATAAATTGAAGGAAATGGGAGTAGTGGAAAAGGAGGGTAATTGGGAACTACCCGATGGGAGACAGGTGTTACCAAAAGCACTAACATGGAAAATAATGAGAGGTATGCACTCAAAGACTCATTGGGGTGTCCAAGCGTTGGTTGATCAATTCGCAATAAAATACATGTGTATTGGGGTTTATAATGTAGCCAAGGGAATCGTACA
>NW_010972962.1:8256097-8256431 GCF_000737465.1 Haliaeetus leucocephalus | reverse complement strand
GAAGCCAGGTGATATGGTATTAATCAGAGCCTGGAAAGAATCCTCTCTCACTCCTATGTGGGAGGGGCCCTTTCTTGTTTTACTTACCACAGAAACTGCTGTCCGGACTGCAGAACGAGGATGGACGCACATCTCACGAATTAAAGGGCCTTTACCCAGAGATCAGTGGGAAGTAGCAAAGACTTCAGAAGACTTAAAACTAGTGATAAGGAAGAAAAAGGAACTGCATGAATGAATGAATCCTTTTGGAAGAACGGTAAAACCTAGTTTATACCAGTGGTTCCAGGTATCATCTGGAGATAATTTACAGGTGGTGAACTTTACTCCTTGGCGT
>NW_010972962.1:8253990-8254589 GCF_000737465.1 Haliaeetus leucocephalus | reverse complement strand
ACGTGGGATGAATTACAGTCTATCCTGGGTATATTATTTACCGTAGAAGAAAGGGACATGATTAGAGGGGCTGGGATGAGAGTGTGGGACCAGCAACATCAGGCTGGTCTGGCGGCAGATCAAAAATGGCCCTTAAATTGGCCAGACTGGAATAATCAAGATCCGGCTCATAGGAATAATATGTCAGACTTGAGAACAAGTATAATTCAGGGGATACGGGAATCTGTTCCCTGAGGACAGAATATTAATAAAGCCTTTAGTGAACAGCAGAAAAAAGATGAGACCCCGACAGAATGGCTTGAAAGGTTAAGGAGAAGCTTCCAGTTATATTCTGGGGTAGATCCTGCCACTCCTGTGGGACAAGCGTTGCTGAAAACTCAGTTCGTGGCCAAATCGTGGGGAGATATTAGGAAGAAGTTAGAGAAAATTGAGGACTGGCAGGAGCGGGGGTTGGATGAATTACTTAGAGAAGCTCAGAAGGTGTATGTGAGGCGGGAAGAGGAAACTGAAAAGCGGCAGACTAGGCTGCTGGTTGCAGCGGTAAGAGAAGGACAGAAGGGTGTGATAAGGAGACCCGGTAAGCCTGGTGGGGGAGATAA
>NW_010972962.1:8223093-8248597 GCF_000737465.1 Haliaeetus leucocephalus | reverse complement strand
ATGGCAGTCTTTGCAACTGACAGCAGGATGCAGAGGTAAAGGTGACAAGATGGATGTGGTGTGAGTGCCCATAAGATTAACCAGCACTACAGACACAGCTGAGTGGGGTCCCTGGTGTCTGGCAAGATGGGCATGGCTTCCAGCTCTTCAGCTGAAAGCTACTAGGCAGCTAGCTGAAATCCCTGAAAGATGAGCACTAGCAGAAGACCACTTTGGGATGCTCTGTCAACCAACAGGGTCACAGCATGGATGAAATATTTATCCTTGTACCTGTGGTTGTAAGCCTCACACAGCTAGGACTCACGTTTAGCATGAAAATGATGCTCCCCTAAAGCGACAGGATGTAGGATCCCGAATCTTAGCACTTTAAAATTGCCTATGGCTGCCAGAAAGGGCTCAGAGTTGCACAGGGGAATTTACCTTGTGGAGTAAAGCTTTTTGGAGAACCAGAGAATTTCAGAGGACTGACAAAGACAGTATGATTCAATAGCAACTGCCACAAATCAAGCACAAGTGGCTTGGTACCAGTTCTGGTTCAAAAGCCTTCAGCACCTCACTTTCCCTCTCTGGATTTGCATCTCCCACCTGCAGTGTGAGCTTTTGGAGAAAGAAGGTCTGTTGATACTGAATGCTTGACCAAGAGATTTTGCCTAGCAAGTCATAGCCAGCACCCCAGTGAGGACATAGCCAGCACATTTAGCCTAGGAGATAATCAGTAAGAGGTGGTGAGGATAAGTATCTTGAGATCTTATGTTTTCCCTCATAAGATCTTCCTGAACGTGGACAACCCTGCCCTGTTCAAAGTCAGATCATGATGGCGTGAACAAACCTCTGTCCTTCCACTGGAACTGGGGGAAAGAGCTCAATGCAGGCAAGTAAAGCTCAAAAGAAGTTGTATTTTTGTGCTTTTCATCTCTCTACATCACAGCCCATGCTCTTCCCTGCCTCCCCTATCGTCACCCCAGCCACACTGCAGAAAGAAGTGACTGGAGACTGCCCAGTTGGGGTGTCCTCCTCCAGCCTCAGCCCCAGGGATTGGTGGGGAAGGTCAGTGTACAAGGTCTTAGTGAAGGCTGAAGCTTTGGGCAAACCCCCTGCATGGACCCAAGCAGAGGTTCTCCCTGGCAGTGTGTGTGCATGCTGTGCCTGCGCATGGGCACCGTCACAGCCAGCACCTGAGTACATCCTCGCTGTGCCGGTCAGCTGGACACCCCTGCTCAGGCTCTCTGGGCTGCGTTGCACAACGAGCTGAGCAGGATCCAAACAACTGCTCCTCTCTTTAAAATCTGTGGCCACAAAGGAGAGTTAATTTCTTTGTCATGTGTTGAGTTGGTGACTTTCCTCCAAGCAGAGGAGTTGTGGAGAGAAAAACAGTCAGGGGGCTAAGATTAAAAGGTACCTCCAGTAATATAAGCAAAGCAGATTTGCCTGTAGTGAGTTTTCCTTTCCAAGAGCCATGCCTGGATAATCTCAGTCTCTACCTAAGAGATAGCAGAGCTGTCAGGACATACTCCATCTGGCCACACAAGAAAACACAGACATGACCCCTTGGCTCTCAGGGACGAATGTAAGGGGGAGGGGAAAAGCACTAGTTTGGGAGGTTTTTTTCAGTAAGAAAGAAAAGAAAACAACAAAACCCAAACTAATACAGCAAACAAATGTAAGAACTCCTATTTTTACTCAGTAATTTACATGCCTGGCCCCTTCCTATTTCTTCCATTTTTAATCTACAACAAATATCCCTGAACTGTGCTGAGACAATAAATCTGGGCCCCTTTGAAGACCTTGGGCAGCAGTGCAACAACAATACACTTCATAAACTAAACATTTTAGAGATTCATTTTCCCTTTGATCTGCAGCATGGTACCCCCACTGTATACGTATGCACACACCAATGCACATACACATCCTGCTGAAGCCACCATGCTGAGGTCTATTATTCCCCTGCCACTGGCAATGGACATCAGAGAGGTCATAGCTGAACATAATACACAATACACACCCTCACAGAGACACACATGTGAGCAAAGCCTTTTTGGTAAAAGAACACCATAAAAGATGTGACCACTCCAAAACTGGTAAACAGTAGAATTTAAGGTCACAGTGGAAGAATTAATTGTTCAATGGTAGGGGCAGGAAGTGGTTGTAAGCAATTTTAGAGTTTGTTTATTTTTAAAGCACAATGACAGAAAAGGAAAGAAACTTTATTGCATGATCTCTTTCTCATACCCCCAGGGACCATCAGCGGGGTCATGTCCAAGAGATCTACTATGCAGACTTCAGCCCCTGAACTAGCAGAGTAAGTGAGGGCAATAGCTATTTGTCATCCTTTGTGTAAGCCTGCTCTGGACACTTTGCCAGTGGCTTTCACAAACAATTGTTGACAGTGAAAAAATAACGAGGCACCAATCACTTTGCCACTCTAGTAGCTGTACATCAGAGTCCATGTGCCTCCCACAGCCATCAAGCTGAAGAGTTGCAAAGCGTTCATGAACTGCACATTACTGCGCCCACCTACTTCCCAAATACAGCTCCCCTGGGCCAGCAATATGGCTGTAGATTAGCAAGCAAGCATGTTCTCTAAGCAGTTTGGGGCAAGAAATAAAAAAATCCACAGCTCAAAGAAAGAGAGTGAAATCTGGTGTGAGAGGACTGCATGGCCTACACTCATATTTCCTGGTAACGGTGATGTTAAGTCCCCATTTCATCAGATCAGTGTCCAGTCAATATTCATACAGCCCTGTAGCAGTAGGCTAGGGTGATTGATTCTACTGAGCCAGAAAAGAGATTGATCTGGTGACATCCTAGCCTCTCCTCTGAGGACTGTCAACCAAGAGCTGACCTGGATCGAACCTCTTTGACTTACATGAACTGACAGGATCACAGTAGGAGTGAGGAGGTCCATGAGCATATCGCCTAAGATGCAAATAGATAAGCTACAGCACTTGCTGTGTCATGTGTATGTTGGAGATTGAAACATGGTGTTAAATCCTGCGAAATAGACAGAAGGTAGCTAGCTGCCTGTCATTCTTACTCATTTTCTTGATAATCCAGCCTCTTGCTATCCTGCCATTCTGCAAGCAATGATTCAAACTCCAGAATACCAACTTCCACTGAAAGTGAAGTGTTCAGCTCTCATGCCTACAGGAAAACACACTCAAAGTGTGAGATGATGTTAATTAAACAATGTTGTCTTCCTGAGTCTGAAGCGAGCCAGAAACAACAGCTCTGAGAGGTGGAAAAGCCTTTATTCCACATTAAGTTCCTAATTCTGGGACAACAGTTGATTTAAGTACCACTGTTTGGCTTACTAGCATTTTAGCAGAAATATCCAGCTTAGATGTCCATGCCGGGTCTTAAATAATCTCCTACACTTTCCCTGCTGCTATATCACCTTTTGTTCAATTGCCTGCTCAATTGCCTTTTCCTTGGTAACAAGATCTTCAGATTCTTCCTTGCAATTTTTAATTGAGATACAGTTTGACAGTGCATCAGCCTGGTAGTGTGTCAAAACGTGGACCCAGCCAAAGGAGTGAAGGGGGTCCGGGAGGAGAGAGAAGGATGCCTAAACCTCGTTCCAGAACCAAGATGCTTTTTGGCCTCATTCCTGCCACTTATGCCCAAAATGGTTGGGTTGTCATCAGTAGTTTTCCCCTCTGGTCCTTTGAAGAGGAGCTACAGACAGCAAAGTCTTAAAGAAATGCATTCCAGGCTTTTCCATCTTGCTTTCAGGGTCCAGAGAAGTGACAGTGTTCAAGACCCAAACACTGAATTTTGCAGCCCAGGCATACCCCAGTAATGAACTACCCCTGAGAAACTGCAGAGAAAGTCCAGACTGTGATCTAGGTCTTATAACCGTCAGCACTGTCAAAGCCAAGTTTCAGGCAACTCCGCCAACCAAAATCAGCAGATCCTTCTTAAAACGTGAAATTTTTTTTAAAGGGTTGAGTTCTTTGTTTTGCTTTCTTGCTTTGAAGGCAACATGCAAGCTTTCCTCTCCCCTCAGGAGTCCTGTTGTCACTGTTTTTAGGATGTGAGAGATGAGAGCAACGTGTAATCACAGCGCTCCAAGAGCTAGAGCGTCAAGAGTATTCAAAGAGCAAATCCTGAGGACTGGGAGAGATGGGTAAGTTTGTCTCTGGTGTCTCAGGTCACATACTGGGGCTGAATGTACAGTGCCTGGAAGTGGTTGGGGATGGCCAGTATTTTCCCCCAAACAATTAATTCTGCTTTCAGACAGTTCACATGGAGGATAAGTATGGGACTAAACGCTGGCTACGCCCTCTGTGCGTCACAGAATGTAGGGGGATGTCACTTTTCACCCTCTCTACTCACAGTTTGCCCCCCGATGCCACCCCAGTGCACCAAGCCATTGCACAGCAGTGACTGGATGCCCACAAGCACAAAGCAGATGTCAAAGTATGGTAGGCTGCTGCCTCTGGAAACACCTAAGGGCTTTCTTAGGCCCTGGCTGTCATGCTTTCTGTTCAGGATCAGAGGAACTCAAATTAGGGCTGAAAAAGACCTCAGGAGGTTGTTTAATCCAACACCAGTCCCCAGACAGTATCAGCTATCCCTACACTGCTCCTGACATGCGTTTGTCCAACCTCTTCTTTAAGACACCTCCACTAATGGATTTCCACCACTCCTTTATGTGATCCATTAGCAGGGGTATTGCTGGCTGCAATAGGACATGCTAAACAGCTTGGGCAGGGAACAGAGAAAGTAAATACTGTAGTGACTTTACTTTCCAGGCTGAGAAGAGAAGAAATTCAAACAGAAGTAAGGAGAAGGATGGGAAAGCTGAGAGGAGCAGCAAAAAATCGACAAGATTTTGATTTGTGTCTCCTTCAAACCTCCAAGAGCTACACAAAGCCCAATCCCCCTCTCATCACATCTGGAGGCCCAGGAGGCTTCCAGATGGTCTACAAATGAAGAGTCAGAGCCATGTCAGCACTTCATGAGGTCACAATCACCACTGGGAGGCGATGCATGAAAGCGTGACTGTAAAATCCCAGTCTTTGTCACAACCCAGCACTGACCCCAGGAGTAAGATCGTGCTGGGGAAGACAGTCAGTGGCATGTGGCACTGCTTCCTCCAATTACAACAGCCTCTTCAGGTTGTCAGATGTTGGTGGTGCCAATGCTAGGGCCTTGACACTGCAGCAACTCTCTAGCAGTTGGCTTGTTTCAGTCCATGGTTTCCAAGCAGTTACAGCCCTGTAATAGTGGAGCAACTCCACTTGGTACACTTCAACATTACCACTACTGTTGATCTTGGCTTATTATTTATCCATCTCCCCAGCCATAAATTTCCTCCCTGGACTCCATGACTTGCTTTATAACTACATTCTTTGTGCTGAGACTGCAAAGCCCTGGGGAGGACACCTTTGCCTCCATGCTTTCTATTTAGGGCTATGCAGCTTTATGACACTAACAGAAAGAGTAACTTCCCAGATGACTTTGCAGCCAGCACAGAAGTTTTTTAGATGCTACTTTTTGGCTACTTAGAAGGTCACCGATAAGAGCAGGGATAAATCTCAAGCCGGAGCTGCTATCACATGGGGAGGAGGAGATCCTGGTAGCTTGCTTGCAAATACGACCTACAACAAACCATGAAGTCTTTCCCCTGTTCTCCTAAACAGATCAACATGAAAGTCCACCCCAGAGCCTCATTACTTGGCCTCTGTTTCCCAAGTTTAAAGCCTTGAAGGAGATGAGTAGCCCCACCGTATTATCACCAGAGGCTCAGCTGCCTGCACAGATCTTTGCACCAAGCTTTGGGAGCTCAAGCAAGACCAGGGTTTGTACTGCACACATTAACACCTGTCTCTCAGAGACACCAAGAGCTTGCCAGGCTCCTGGCTTGTGACGATGACCTCAGAAGGCATCTGATGACAGTGTGGGCCAGCACCAGTTGGCGTACTCTCCAGTCCCCCTCCTGAAGTCAATCCTTCCTACCAGCCTTCTTGCTCTGGACTTCTGTGAGAAGTCTGCTGTGGGTCTCTTCATTGGGGTGAGTAAATTTGAACAAAGCTTTCCATCCCTGCCTGCCTTGGCTCAGAAGGGTCCCTTGAGTGCGCCATGAAAGGAGAGGCACATCTGGGCTGGATTACAGGGTGGTGCAGCGGCTTTTATAGCTACAGATTCCTGCATATGTTTCTGAGCAGGACATATATACTCATACATCAAAATGCAGAGAGCCCCCAGGGTTGAGGGCCCTCATTTATATGAGTCATTCTTGGTTGCCCCCTCTTTGGAGGGCTCAGCTACAGACACCTTGGATGGCTGGGGTCAGTGGGAGGAGATACTCTGGGCTGCTGATAACCAGCTCTCCCACTGGGCACAGAGAATTGCTTTCTTTTGAGACAAGGCCAAACAGAGGGAGTCATTTACACCATTTACAAGTGGGTGTAACACTGTGATTTACTGGCATATTACAGACACATAGGCACTAACTTCACATGGATAAGGACAACTGTGAAGAAAACAAGGGAGGAGGCAATGAGACAGAGTAAATCCACAGAGATCAATAATGTTACATCAGATTTACACGTTAGTAAACCAAAGGCTGCAGTCTGCTCTCTGCAGAATTGGTTTATCACAGCTCCAGATTTTACACCACAGTCACTGAAACCTGGATCTGTCCCCTGAGGTTTTAGAAATAACCCCTTTCTCTCAAAAATCTCTTCTTTAGCTATTTGTGGGCTGAGAAAAAGAGACAATGATATGTGGATGGAAAAGCAACAAAAAAGAACTAAATTAAAATTAAAACGCAGCAAGGCTCCAAAGAATTTACAGATGTCTCTCCTCTCCTTCCCCCCCTGCTACTCCGTGGTCAGCTGTAAATATTTATCTGGCAGCCTGCAGTGAAAGGCATGGCCCAAAACACTTAATCACAATTTCAGCATGGCTGTCCTCCAGAGCGCCCTGAACTTGGGGGACGGTGGGTTTTTTCCTGCAGCTTTGTTAGAGGAAGGTACCTTTGTCTTTATGCAGGCAAACGAGCACTTTCAAAAGCAATTCATAATGTCTCCAACATGGGCTGTTGGATGCTTTGTTTTTCTCCTTTTTAGGATTTTTTTTCTTTCTAAAGGGTCTGATTTTCTTTTTTAACCCCAAGTGAGGGAGGTGGGCAAGCCCTGCCACCCCACCACCAGCAGCCTGGTGCTGATTGCCAGACAGAAGTGGTGAAGAGGGAAATGTGAAGTTGGCCTGGATCAGTCAGGAGCTTTGGGAAATCTTCCCCAGAAGCAAAGGAATCATTATATTTCTATAATTCACCCCAAAGTGTTTCACAAGTGTTGATGAGACATGACCCCATCTCCCCTGGCAAGGGTGGCTGTCTCTAGGGTGGAGCCTGGCAGCTCCTATGGGGTGGCAGAAATTTGGGACAAGTGGAAGCACTGCCAGAGGCTAGCAATTGTAGGGGCTTTGTTTTTGAGGATGCCCAGCAAGAAACACCGTTGGCCCAGGGGTTCCTGCACAGTAATAGGCTGCCTGCAAAATCGGGAGCAAATCCCATGGGACTGGGGACTTGTGAGCCTCTCTCTCTGGTTTTCACTCCTGCAGTGAGTCTGGCCTTCTGACTTTGATCTCCCCGCAAGGACACTGGGAAGATTGCCTCCTCTTCAGTTGCACCGTCCCTCCCCGCACATGGCAAACCATTCTTTAGGGCTCTAAACCCCATACATTTATATTTCTCTGTACTGCTGCTTACAGTTGTTCCTGCTGTGGCAATGGACTGCTGCAGAAATGTCCTTTCTGGTTGTTCCCTAGATGGATCCCGTGTCCCCCCAACCCCTCACATCCCCACCACACCACACAGCCAGTAGCCAAAGCTGAGTATTACTACACACGTGTTCAGAAACAAAGTCAAAACACTTCCAGCAAGTGCACTTAGCATGGCTCTGTTTGCCAAGAGCAGCTGCGCCTCCTATAGTTGTGGTTAAGGGAACGCATTTTGTGTTTAAAGGGGAAAAAAATTAACCGCTTCCTCTGAATGTCTCAGCAAACATTTGCACACCTGGGCAATGGGATGCAACCCCAGAGAAGACAGAGACTAGCTCAGCTGGAGTGCCTGTCCTGGTTTCAGCTGGGATGTAGTTAACTGTCTTCCTAGTAGCTGGTACAGTGCTATGTTTTGAGTTCAGTATGTGAAGAATGTTGATAACACTGATGTTTTCAGTTGTTGTTCAGTAGTGTTTAGACTATAGTCAAGGATTTTTCAGCTTCTCACGCCCAGCCAGGGCACCTGACCCAAACTGGCCAACAGTGTATTCCATACCATGTGACGTCCCATCTAGTTTAGGAACTGGGAAGTGGGGGGGCAGGGATTCGCCGCTCAGGGACTGGCTGGGTGTCGGTTGGCGGGTGGTGAGCAATTGCCCTGCGCATCATTTGTACATTTCAATCCTTTTATTACTACTGTTGTCGTTTTATTAGTGTTATCATTATCATTATTAGTTTCTTCTTTTCTGTTCTATTAAACCGTTCTTATCTCAACCCAGGAGTTTTACTTCTTTTCCCGATTTTCTCCCCCATCCCACTGGCTGGGGGGGAGTGAGTGAGCGGCTGCGTGGTGCTTAGTTGCTGGCTGGGGTTAAACCACGACAGTGCCCTAGCTGAAAGACCAGCTGGACCTCCCTGGCTGGTGGTGTTTAGAGGTGCCAACACAGGGTATGGATCATTGCCTTCAGCTAGCACCAATGTGACATGCAGGCTACTCCTATTTCATCCCATCCAAACTATTCCTCCTTTTTTATTTTTAACTTCTTCCTGCCCCTTCCTCTCCTTTCAAATCCAGAGCGGTATCTAGGGCCCATAAATACCCAGCAAAATGTGGCTGTTGACTTCCCTCAAAGGAGACATTGTGCTGAGACTCTCCTGATGGCTCACTCTCTGCTTTGATATGGGGGAGCTGGGAGAGAAGAAAGGGAGGACAGGACCATAACACGCAAAGCTGTGGCCCCTGTGGGACCACCCTCAGGGTCTCCCTCTAGGTTTGCTCCGGCCCCACAGCAGCTCAGAGGCTGTGGCATGTAAAGAGGCAGCCAACGTTCACTTTGTGTCCCAGCTTCCAGCCTCCCTGACCAACGTGTGGCACAGTCTTCCTTGGGAGGGGAACTGAGATGTCCAACCAAAAGCTCTGTTGCTACTTCACCATAATGATTATTGCCTCAGTTTCCAGTTGAAGCACAAATGTATTTTTTTTTTTTTTACAGTTCTTTGTGATTTTCTGCAGAGAGTGGCACCCTTTGGCAAAGCAGAGCCATGCATGACATCATATTTTCTTATTAGCCTTCATTGCACTGCGATTGCGTCACCACTTATTGCCAAGTAGTTGGTTCACCACCTGATTATTTATCAGTCTGCCTTTATGCCTTCCTGGGCAATGAGATAAATTTCACTTTTTCCCTCCATGACAATGCTTCCAGTAGAAATGATGCTTTGTTGGCACATCTCCAAACATGCAGTGTTCCTTGGAGAGGCAAGTCCACTTCCTGCAGTGAGCTCATTTAGAGCAGGTGATCAGTAACCACACACATAAATTGGTCTGAGGTTAATCTATTATTATATCAGTGGCCCTTGCAATTTTTAACAGACTCTCAGAGCCTAGAGAACTGTTAAAGCTCCCTCCCTGTAAATGTAAATATATAAGAATCTCAGCTTCCTTCAAAAAAACCCCACCCTGTAGCTCCCTTCTATGGAGTAATTATTGTGACCTTGCAATTGCGATGCAAAGGGAAGCTGAAAATGCAGCCCAGCTGTATCCAGAAGTTTTAAAAACCCAAATAGAGGATAAGTAATCAGATTCCAAACTGCATAGTTTTAATCTATTTTTTAAGCCAGTGCTGTGAGATTTGAGGCCTTATTCTGGATTTTGAAATCTATGGGGTTGGTAATACTGTAGTGGTTAACTGTGTGCACTGACATCGATTACAGCATTATTACCTGGGGGCCATAGGCTGCTCTGGGAGCAGCATTTCTTCTTAGGGCATGCTTTTCCAAAAGGCCCTGTTTGGTTTGACCAAAATGGGCTGCTGGCTTTTTATTGCACAAAGGGCACTGTACCGTGAGATATTTCTAGTCTCCCTAGTCCTGCTGCCATCTAAGCCCACCCCAGTGACTGCCCAGCATTGCACCCTGAAATCCCTGAAGGCACGAGGCCCACCTTCTCCCCTTGTAATAAATGGCAATACACAGGGGCACGCAGGGAAAGACTGCTTTTACAGCAGGGTGCTTGGTGCCTGAGAAAAGCCAGGGTGAAGGTGAGGGAAGGCTTTGCATTATCACCCCACCAGTGTAACAGGGACATCCCAGCAGTGCCAGGCACCACCTTTGGGGGGGATGGAGCAGAGCTGGTGCTTTGTGTGCCCATGTGGTGGGGACCCCGCTCGCACCCCACAGGGTTAACGTGGTATTGAGTTTACCCAGCTGTAATTCCCATCATCTGCTCGTAGTCAGTCCCCTTTTCCAGCCGGCAGGCACTCAGGGTAGCTGGCTTATCCATCAGTCTCCGGTCCATCGGGGTGGCCAGTTACTGCTGCCTTCATACCTCTGTGGCAGACCATGGTGGGGATGAGGAGGGCATGGTGGGGAGGAGAAGTATTTTTTATACTGCAATTGCTGCTGAGCCGACAGCAGCCAGCCAGAGCTGGGTTTTCCCACGGTTCCTTCACCTTCCCATCAGCGCTGGGGGTGAGGTGCCAGTGTGGCCCCCGGCTGCTGGCCGGCTCTCAAGGGATGGGGAAGTGGAAAGGGCTGCCCAGGCCCAGCTGGAGCTTCTCTGACCCAGACATCAAGCGCAATTCTGTTTTGGTGATGCACTTCTTTGTCTTCCTGCTTTGCGAGCCAAGAGTTTATAAACCCGCAGGGAGAAGTGCCTCCTCTTCCTCCCAGCACCACCGGCCCTGCTTTTGGCTGCAGGTGCTGCTTCGCCATGCACCTCTGAGCTGCAGGTGGGTCTCCACTGCTCACTCTTCCCTCTTGTCTTACTAAATTAAAAAAAGAAAAAAAAGGAAAGAGAAATCAAGCATCTCTTTGCTGTTAGCTTTTCCTCTCCGGGAACTGATTACACAGTGGGAACAGCAGTTTGTCACTCTGGCCAGTGCCACCCTCCTGCCCTCCCCTTTTTTGGCCCAGACTCGGAAAGCGGCTGCACCAGGCAAGTCTCTGGGGAGCAGGAGGCTCACCCATGGGGACCTGCCTTCCTGGGGCTGGCTCCACATGCTCTGTACACCACCTTCAAGGGACATCATGGGTTCCCGGCCAGATCAGCTCAGGCACATCCCCATCTGCCTGGCGCTGGTCTCAGGGTCTTTCTGCCCTTCGCAGACCCAGGGTGAGTCCACACTGGCAGATGTGGTGGGACTCCTGGACACAGACAGCATTGAGGAGAGGGATGGGACCTGCTCCTCTGTCCCCACCATGGGCACTGCCACATGTCCCCAACAGCCTGGCCCAGCCAAGCTCATGACATGAAAGGATGACTTAAGCTACACCTTGTGTATTTCCATCCCTGCTTTTCCTGGCCCAAGCCCAGGAAGCCCAGATTATTTACCCAATACAGAGGGAGGTGACAGATTGATTCAGTGATCAAGAGACTTTTCTTTTTTCAGAGGGAAGAAATACTACCCCATTCTTTTGCAGTACATAAATGTCTGTCTATGCCAGCACCAAAAGAAAAATGTCTTGTTCTCTCAGGTTACGGAGGAGCATCAAGGCCAGGCCACCAACCAGCTCTGCATAGGAAGCACAGCCATCAGCCAGAGGCATCTCCAAAGTGTGATGGGGGCTTCCAACATGTACAAGTCTTAAAAGATTAATTTCTGTGTGGCTATTGTAAGGAAAGGTTTAAAGCTTTGCCAGGCAGCTGCAAGATGCCATAGGAAGGTGGGATGAGGAGTTACCCAGTCTGTAGTACCCAGCCTCTTGCAATTGCAAACAACCACACAGCAGGTGGCCCCAGCCAAGAAGACCGAAGTCTATAGCATGTGGCCAGAGCATTTCCCAGCATCCTGCAAGAAGCCCAAGAACCTTGGTCAGCCTCACCTGCACAGAGCAGCAGCATCACTCACAGAGCAAAGGCCTGGTTGTGCAAGAAGCCTGTGGCAGCACCCCCAGCTCAATATCAGGAGGTGCCTTTGGTGGGCTACCATGAAGTCCTGGGTCCCCTTGATTAGCCTGGATGGGAGGAGCTGGATGGAGCAGCTCTTGCTCCCTCCTGTCCTGTGTTCCCAGGTTTGCTCTCAATCATGAGAGGGGCTGGAGAGGTACAGAGGGACTCTCAGGTCTCATCCTGTGCACCTTGGACAGGGCTGCAGATCAGGCTCCTATAGGTCAACCCAGTGTTGGGCAAAGCCATTCAACTGCCCCAGATCCATGGACAAAGCTCCTTGAAGGAGCAATTAAAAGTGTGAAGCCTGTCTAAACACCTTGTTCATGGTCATGCCCTCACACAGCACTGCCTGTGGGCAGATTGGATTCCCGTGATGCACAAATTATAGGACATGTTATTCTTTTAACTGGTGCTTCCAATGGGTGGTTTGGGTGATTAATCCCTCTGCAGTATCTACCTCAAACACCCTGGGTAGTGCAGATGCTTCTGCCACCCCTTCCCTTTCCACTTCAGCCACAGCTGTAAAGCCTGTCAGCCCTGGGTGGAAACTCAGCCTAAAGATGTCAGCCTGGAATCTCCTGGGCTTGGCTCCCTGCACCCCACATGCAGCCAGCACTGTGGCTCCTCAGGAAAAATTGCTTTCAGATGTCAGGAGAAACGTGATTTCCTTTCCAGCCGTTCAAGAGCCTTGCTGCTGCATGCAGTCTGCAAGCAGCCATGGGGAGCACGGGGTGGCATCCACCTCTGAAGGAAAGCGATGCTCCTGGGGTGGGCAAGTGATGCAAGTCCTGCCAAGCACCCGCTGCCACTGCTCTGCAGGGATCTTGTGCCAAGATGTGCGCCTGAGGTGCTATGCAGCTCAGGGAGGAGCGGTGCCTTGGCATTGCCCAGGCAGGGGAGTGGCTTGGTGACAAGCAGGAGATGGCAAGAAAACGTGAGAGGGAGCTGAGGCTCTGGGCAAAACCCATGCACAGTGTTAGACAGAGGTTGGCTGACATATTGCTGCGCCTGAGCTGCTGGCCGAGTTGCCCTGTGGCCAAGCCTGGCCGGTCAGAGCTTGGCTGGCTATCCCTGTCACTGAGGGAATCTGAGAGTTGGGAAATTTGGTAGCAAATACCTCATTTATGGACAAACAACCTTGGGAATTAGGGAATTGCACCCTGCACCTTGGAGGGAAGATGTTCCTTGCAGTGAGACCATCAAGACAGACTCCAGAGAATGCAGGGCAAAGTCTTCATGCAACCAACAGTTTCTCTAAGGACCTAAATGATTTGCTTAGTCTGCTCTGCATTTCAGCTCCAAAGGGAGGATCTTTCCTCTGTGCAGTATCACTGCAGTTCAAAAATAGCAGGAAAATTCAGTATTTTGGTGTGCATAAGAAATAAAATCATATTTACCTCGAATATTGCAGTCTCCCAGAGGCAATCACAAGGCTACAGTTTGTAGAGCACCACAGTAATGAAAGCCCCAGAAATACCACTGGAGATAGAAAGGTTAGGTGATTTAATATGAACCATACATGCTGCTCAGAGTTTTCTGAGTAATCCAGCTTCTGCATGTCCTCACTGCATTACAGAAATGATGCATCATCTCCCCTTTGCTTGGCTTCATTATGGGAAATGAATCTCCCTCGAGACCCTAATTGCTTCAAATGCTCTCTGCTCTATTTATATTTGATTTTACACAGTGGTTTCAAGCAATACTGATCCTGAATGACTGTTGATCTAGGGCTGTACCCTGGCTAGCATCTGCTTTGAAGGAGTTGTGTGCGGGTCTGTTTGAATAACATTACACAGGGCAGAGAGGACTTGGGTCTTCAATTAAAGGTTTTACAATGATCCAGTCAATACAGTGTGTCGGGGAATGCAACGAGTCTACGGAATTCCTGACAGTTCGAGAACAGCACGACCTTGAGCAGCTTGTAGTATATCCTTGAAGAGTCTGGAAAGATCCGAGAAGACCAGTACAAAAACAAGATAGTGATAAGAAGAACCGTCCTAACGAACTCACCAATCATGAATTGTTAGTTACTAACCAAACCAATCATATATTAACACATACTCTAAAGAAGGGTATAAAAAGCTGTGTTAGAACAATAAATAATTTTGCATGATCTATTACTTGTCGTGTCCGTCTCTACTGCGACAACAGTGTTTTTCTTCACAAATGGAGCCATGTGACCACGATGGTTTTCATATCTGTGGATGCAATTTCAGGCTAATGTGTATCTTTCCACTATCTTTGTGTCGGGGCCTTGCCTTAGCCACTCCCTGCCTCAGTTTCCCCCTTGCAAACTGGCTGTAGCTCCCCTCACTTGGGCCAGGGTACAGCCAAAACCTTGATAAGCCACCGGTGCCCTATCTAAAAAGGGATCTTTCCTTCCCTGCCTGGTGGAAATATCTGCAGCAGGCACCACTGCTGCCAGCCCTCGCATCCAGAGGTCAGCAGAGATGGGAGGCATCACTCGCTGCTTCTGGGCAGAGCCGGGGGGGAACACTTGTACCCTTCTCTGAGCGCACAGAGACCCCCTTCATGGCTGGGGTGAAGCGATGCCTTCTCTCTCTGCTGTCACATGGCTGGGTCTGGGGGGGGGGGGGGCACGAGAAGCAAGTAAAGCAGACAAATGGCTACGCAGCCAGCCCGGTTATTACTAGAATAAATTGGGTAAATCACAGGCTAAGCAGTTGCTCTCCCTGCGGTAGAAGAGGATCTGACACCGTGATTGAAAATTAGCAGCATCTCAGAGACAATCATGGCTGGGAAGCTTGCTGTGCTGGGAAGCTCCGCTCAACCGTGTGTTGCACTTTGACCATGTTATTACTGCACTTTAAACTGCAAGAACAAAATGTTTGGGACATGCTAATGACACCAGGAGAAACAGAAGCATTTTGATTTGGTAGTAATTGTTGTAATTATTTTCTACCAGAGCAGACACGAATATAATATACTGGGTCTGATTATTTATCAGCATTCAACACAAGAAAGAAAACAATGCCAGTAAATAGCAGAGGGTTTATTTTGGGGAACTGTTTAAAGCCAGGAAAGGACAAAACATCTCTCTTCAAAACAGGGCCTGTGGAGGCTCTGCGCTGAAGAGCTGACAAAGGCTTTCAGAATTCAAAAGAGCTGTGTATGATCGAGGTTTTGCCCTGATGTATTTGGCTTGGTCGCACTGCCAAGGCCAGGTTTGCCAAGCAGCCTTCCATTGGGTAAGAACCTCGCCAATGTCTTGCCAAATGTTACCCATCGGCAATGAAACCATTCAGGATGGAACAATCTGGCTACCCTTTTTGGAAAAATTTGGCAAAGATGCTTCAACCATTTCCAGGAGTGGCACATAGTTTTGTCTACATTAAAACTTTCTTGCTGCTGAGTCTAAAGGCTGAAACAAGGTGGCCAAGGAAGGAAATGAGAAAATTTGTGAGGGAAAAGAAATTGCACCAACACCCCAGTGCCAAAGCCTCTGGGCTGGCTCACTGCAGGGTCTTCGAGGAACCTGAAACCAGGAGAGGGGGGTGAAGAAACAGGGGAGGCCTGGAAAAAGACACAGTCTGATGGAGAAGAAGCATTCATGGATGCCAGGAGGAAAGAGCAGTAGGCTCAGGTGGACAATCAGGAGAGCTGTGGGCACACAAGGACAGGTCTCACACCAGCAATACAGGGCACCAAAGTCTCACTGTCCCTCAGTGGGGAGCAAACTCCTGTGAGACTCACTGGTGTAGCATGCCAGTGTGCTCCAAGGACATTCTACACCGAGGATGGATGCTGGCTAGCCCATCTCAGGGTGTCTGCAGGACGTGCCAGGGTGAGGAAAGCAGAGCTCCCAGGGGACCCTTCGGTAGAAAGCAACTTTCCTCCTATCGCAGATGGTGACCACTTTCCTTGTCAAAGGGGCTTTGTTGTCTCCATTCATCTCCCCACTTGGCACCCCGCTCTCATGGCACTTTCAGTTCCTCTACTCATCTGACCTCGGAGCTCCTATGCTGTGAACATGTCAGACAGGAGCACGCAATCTGTGCTGGCCAACCCACTAAACAGACTGAGCTATTATTACAGCAGGCACTGATGTGAGCAGCCACAAAAAGGAAAACAGATTTTTGGGCTCCTCATGTGTCCAGAGCTATCTGCACATCCTGTCCCTGGTTAACGGAAAACATGTGGTAAAGTCCTGCCAGGCTGGCATGCAGCTATAGCCAGAGCTAGCTTTCAAAGCATCTACATCTTCTATTTCCTCACCCCTTTCTTGAATAAGCCCACTAAAATCTAGCTCAGGAAATGGTGAGATACCAATATGCTTAAATCTCGTCACTGATGTTACTTCTTCTGCAGAGCCTTGCCGTTTCGGCTGCATCCTCTTTGGCTTGCTCACTCCCATGTGAGGCTTACCAATTGCTGGGGGACACTTGCCCTTGCTTTCTTAATGTGTTCCTACACCCCAAAAGTATATTATGTGTATAATATACATGTTGTAAGCCTGAGACTGTGCTCAAACCAAACTCACTTTGTTCCTATGACACATGGACACCAGCCTGCCAGCTGCTACAGACCTGACCCGCTTCAGAAACCTGAGCCTGAGCTATGCCCTTGCGACCAGCCTCTGCACATAGTGACCATGGACAGCTGAGGCTCAGCCTGGCTGTGGCAAGGGACGTGATGGATGCCAGTCAGCCCTGATGACCTGGGGTCCTCCTAGCAGGGCCCTAGCACCCACACACTGAGGGCAGACAGGCTCTGTAGGATGCCCATTTGCAGCCATGCAGATAGATCAGTGAATGGCCCAGGTTTCAAGCTACTCCCTGGCACCGGCAGCTCAGTAGATGCATCGGGTCATCCCCTGTTGAGGATTTCTTGGCTGGGCGAAGGCATGTGAGCAATCCAGCCGTTACGTGGGAACGAAGCATAAGTTTACAAAGTGCTGGAGCAGACAAGGACGCTGTGTCCTTGTACACTGGGAAAAAGGAAGATAAGAAAAGCCCGACAAACAACACCTGGATGCTGAAGAATGAGATAAGTAACTGCTGGACACCTCGTGAAGAAGCTTGCACAGCCAATAGAGAATAAGATAGTGTCGCGTGAAACGGGGTATTGTACCAATTAGAGTATTGTATAAGGCGCGTGCACAAGCGCATAAGGTATATAACTGTATCAAACGTTGTAGTAAATGGACTTCACTTGATCACATTGGTCTGTGTGTGATGTCCCTCCGCAACAATCCCTGACCTCACCATCAAAGACATGAGGGCCAAGTCACCACTGAGGCCTCATATCATGGAGGAAGTCTTGGAGGAGTAAAGGCAACGATCAGGCATGCATGCAAAGAAGCGCTGGCATGGCAGGGTGGTTGCTAGTGCATGTGCCTGTCTGGAGCCACCAGCCCACCTTGAACCCTGTCAGGAGTGGACTTTGCCACAGAGGAGGGTGAGATGGGGCTGGCACACAGCAACCTACCCCCGAAAATCCTCCCACCTCACCACCTTCCTCAGCCAGGGGTGGCATTTGTGTATGTAGTGTTTCCTGGGGACTATTTTTCTTCTTTTTTTCTTTCTCTGCAAGTCTGGAGAGCTGTAAATACGGAGCAGCCACAGCATCCTGTGGCACAGGGCTCCCCAGTGCAACCCTGCACTCTGTGCAGATCTGCCTCCAGTTGTTTGCTTTGAACCTGCCACCTGCTACTTTTATTTGATGCCCCTGAAGTTCTTGTCTGAGAAGGAACAGTGTACAATCACTCCTTATTTTATAATGAGGTCACTTTGTTTTGAGTCACTGTTGTCCAGGTGCCTGCTTCTTTTTAATTCAACAGTGAAAGCGCCCAAGTGCCTCAAGGACACAGACAGGCCTTTGTAATTTTTTCTTCATTTTTCCCAAACATTACTGGCGAGATGCACTGCAAAAGTCTGCCAGTTGTTACCACAGATGGCTGAGACCGCAGAAACAGCAAAGAAGTACTCACCGCACTTGCCTTGGCATTTGTAACCTATTTGTACATCCTCCATGCATCGCTATCTGCAGACACCTGCACATGCCCCTCCCCAGCACAAGCTCTTTTGCCCATGCCCCAGATGCACATCCACCAGCACCCATCCTGCTAGGCCCATGCTTGCTTGCATGTGTGCCCACTGCCTTTACTCCTCCAAGACTTCCTTCCGCTTAAAATATAAATAACATGCCATAAATATAAAGGCCACTGTAAATGCACTCTGTGTCTATACACCCACACTGTATCAGCACGTACCCCATCCAACCCTAACCTGATACACACCCTTGAATGCATTCTTCCACCCTGCACCTTGCCACAACATGCTATGCAGCTTCAGAAAGAGCAAGGGAAAGCCCTAAGCTGCTTGAAGATGGTCTGTCCAGCTGAAAACTCTGCTGCTTCTCTGCCAAGCTGTGTTTCAGTGGCCTCCATCTAGCCTGGGGTGAGAACCCCGGCCCTAGCAGTGCTGCTGATTTTGCCTGTTTTCCTAGTCAATCTGGTAGGTTGGCAGGTAGGTCAACACTCAGCATGCAGTTGGAAATGGGGCGGTAGGTGTGTTTTCCAAGTATCATCATGCTTTGTAGCACACAGGTGGTGAGTGTGCTGCAGGTGGGCTTCACATCGAGCCCTGTCAAACAGACCCAGGTGAGCACAGGGCACCCTGCTTGTGGGTGGCTGTAGTAGAGTACAGAGATTTCTGCATAAAGGAAACATACAGAGACATAAATATATACAACATCTGTGTGCATGCATGTACATACATATGTTTAAGAAAATGTTTGGACAACACAAGAAGAGCCGATCTTGCGCACTGGCTGCAAAGGGTCTCACCGAGTCTCAGGGTACACATACAACTCCCTTTGCCACTGCTGTGAGCTTGGTTCCCCTCTGTTATTTTTATAAGGCCATAGCATTAACTTAATTAATTTACTTTAACTGGAGAACAGTATTAGCCTAAATGATCCCACTTAAATCGCAGAGAAGCTGTGGCCAAGCTCTTCAAACAGCTGCCTGTCCCCATTCACCCTCCTGCAGATGGTTAACACAGCTGAGTTCAGTATGCCAGGGCTGCACCTTGGCACAACAGTCCTCCACTCTTCACAGGGTTTGTTTTCGCTCTGAAGGGAAATACCTGCACGTCTCCAAGCGAGATTGGTTCAGAGCAGAGAAAGATCTCAGCTTAGAAGTTACAGGCTCCCCCAGTGAGCCATGACCCAAACCTTGTGGGAGGACTAACTCTGGAGCAGGGAGATCCAGCAAAGCAGAGGTCCTGAGGGACCTATGCCAAGCTGACCATGCTTGCAGAGTGCTTCACTTGCACCCCAGCCAGCACTCCTGCCTGCTCCAGCAGTGGATGGAGTGTTTGTGCAGGGTGTTTTGGAAGACACAGAGGTAAACAGCCCCACGCTGATGTATGCCAGAGGCAGCAATAGGGCACAGCAGCTACAGCAAGGAACTGCCTTCAGAAGACCACAGCTCAGCTCTCATTTCTCTGATTTCTGCTGATGGCTTCCACAGCGGTCTTTGGCAAACCCTTCCCCCATGCCAGGGTCTGGTATCCAAATGAGGCCAAAGTCTTTAGCTTCTTTTGTCAGCTACACTGGTAACCACAGCTGAAAAGTACCCCGTAAGATCTTCGTGAATACCACTAACCTGCTTTCTTTTAGCTTCAGAGCTGTCTATCAAGGCTTATCATCATGTCTTACCACAAAACCTTCTGTTTTGTCATTAACTCAGAAGCCCAACTTGCAGGGAGAGATGAGGGGCGGGCAGGATTGAACTTAACCCAAACACATGCTGGGGCTCAGACTACAGCCCTGGGGGCAGCCGAAGCAGCTCTACACCCCTCCACCCTGGCCAGTTAGCTGTCTGCACACTGCAAAGCTTTATGCCAGCTTTCTGCTGTTCGCCTGCTGTACTCTGGCTTCGGCACAATCTGTGTGCGTATCTACAGCCTGGCTGGTATGAGGTCAACACATCCCTCTCTATGCATTTATATACTTATAAACAAGCTTGCGCTAGCAGAAGCCTATAGATGATCAGGGTTTGTGGAGCCATAGTGCCCACCATTTTTGAACAGCATCTAGGGCCCCAAAGGTGGGTGCACTGAGCAATCAGGCTGTTTTGGAAGAAACATCACAGAGAAAGGTGATTCTGTACGGGAGGTATGAGAGCAAAGGACTTGGGGGAGCCAGCAAGTCCACCTTACAACCATTGGAAAATGGGCCAAGGCCAATTAACAATGAGCTGCAACTGACATAGAGAGGAGAGGATTTCAAGATAAAAGAGACGGCAGAAAGCCTAGAGGAGATCAAAGCTTGGAGGGAAGAGCAGAAAAGGCCTCCTGGGAATGAGTCTAAGTAGGACTGCTAAGGGAATTTAAGCTAGTATCTCTCAGGGGGCCTTGGAAAAGGGGACATAGGTAATAGCCTTGTGAGATGCTGGTTAAGATACAGAGCTAGGAGTGTGGGGGAGAGACAGCAAGGGGTGGGGAATGCATATTACAAGTACCTGAGATGGAGTTTTTAAGATCCAGAGGAAGGGGTGAGCTAGAGTTACGCTCTGGCTGTAAGCAAAAGGGCTGATGAGAATCCTGGGATAGAGATGTAAGATGTACTGAGGCTAAAATTGTAAGCCAAAGACCAGCTGTATGGTCACCCACAGGCAGCTCACATTCAACCCCCAAGCAATAGGCAGGTTACTCAAAAGCCAAAGCACCTTCTTGGTGAGGGAAGCACCAGTGAGGGTCAATATACCGTATCAGGGCTAGCCTCAAAGGGAGCAGCTGCACACAGAGCTCCTCTTATATGCAAAGAGCCTGGCATTCATTTTAGAAAAGCTCTTGCTAGTTTGTTTTCAAAGCCATTCTCTTGCAGACATGGCCTGGGATTTGGGAGCACTTGGGAGTAGCAGTGCTGTGTCATAGCTCGCTCTAATCCATTCCCTCCTATACCTCTGCCCACAACCACCCAGAAGATGGCAAATGCATGAGACCCACCAGAGGTGTGAATATAGCAGCTGTTACACTTTATTTTGTTGTTTTTATTTTTCCTTCTGATTGAAAAAGACAGAGAGAATTTACAAAAGTACTAAAAGGCAATGATATCTGCAGGACATCCCTGTTCCCCGCTCCCACCCAGGGGAAGGCAGGCTGTCGCACCCACAGGCTGGAAGAAACACGTCTCTGGGGCTAAGCACCTCAGCAGCTCTCACTGAGCAAAGCCTGAGGGCGCAGGGCCATGCCAGGGCTGCTGCCCCAGCCATCTGCACAGGGAATGTGCCTCTTCAGACACGTACCAGGCTATGGCTGTCCCTTCTCCTGAGCACAGGGATTTGGCCCAAAGGGGCAATGGTTCCTGTCCTGCACTGGTCAGCTTGATCTGGCAACAGTTGAAAAGTGGAGGTG
Organism: Haliaeetus leucocephalus; assembly: GCF_000737465.1. Taxonomy (NCBI): domain Eukaryota; kingdom Metazoa; phylum Chordata; class Aves; order Accipitriformes; family Accipitridae; genus Haliaeetus; species Haliaeetus leucocephalus. Next base: position 8,227,093 of record NW_010972962.1, on the reverse strand, counting down.
TGCCATCAAAACAAGATAAGCAGAGTCTCTACAGGAGCAGGAAGAATCAGCAGAGGAATCAGCCTCTGTTGGAAGAAGGGACTTCTTGCAGGGAATCACGATGCTCTGCCAGAGGTACCTCACCAGCAAACACAAGTGAGCCCTTGGAGGTGTGCTGGTGCAGGGGGTGGCCCAGATGTGACAGTCTGGAGCTGAAAAGCAGGCAGAGCTGGGGCTGCATCAGGACAGATGTCCCCTCACTGCCTTGCCCAGCTTCTCTGCCTGCCTGAGAGGCAGTTGGGAAGGGAGGAGGGTAGGGGTAGGGGATTCAGGTCCCCAGGCCTATGCAGCCTTTGAGCTTTCCCCAAGGATCTCAATGAAGGGCCCAGAAAGCACCAGTGAATGCTGGTTCACTGTGTGGCCTCCTACTGGCAGCTGGACTGACCACCAGTCTCACTGAAAGAATGACATCAAAGAACTCCACACTGGAGATTTAAAAGCAAAAATTATTTTATATTACTCACAGTTGCTCCTCTTGATCCAGACAAGAAGTGAACTACTCATTCCCCCTTGCACTCAGCCAGATACAGGCTCAAGGTAGGGAACACATAGACAAAGCGGTTACTCTCTCCACCAGGTGCAGCGAGAGGAAATGCCTTGTTCCTCTGCCTCACCAAGAGAAGTAAGAGCTTGTTCTATTAGCCATTGCCTTGTGGCACAAAACACGTACATGCCTCAAGGCCAGTTCCCAGTGAAACTCCAGTGGTAGCATGGTCCTAACTGCCTTCGGACTGTCTATGGAGAAATGTCCCACAGCTTCACCCAAACTCCCCTCCTGTTTCTTCCACCAACAGGTGGCCACAAAACAGAGACCTCTTTCTCCCACTCCACGCTACATCTGGGAATACTTGTTCCACTGATACAAGAAGAGTCCACTTGAATTTAATAGCCAGCATAACAGGGGAGTGGAAAGCTTGCTGGAGACATTAGATTTGGCTGAGTTTGATGATACCAGTTACCTTCAGCATCATGTTAGGGCAGCAGGGTATTTGGACAATGCTATGGGGAAGTGCTGCATATCCCAGAACACAGACAGCCTCAGCAGCGAGGAGATCCAAGAGCACACGGTCACCCCCAAGTTCTTCTCTCTGATGATGCTGAGGACTGAGGGTGGGCACTGTGTTTTCTTGGATAGCTGAATACAGACCTTCCATTCTAGAATTTCATTCTAACCCTTGATCTACAAGTGGGAGGCTCATGCCTCCCATTTTAATCCCATTTTAGACAATACCACTGAGTTGCCAGCAGACCAGGTGGAACACACAGAGAGATGTGCCAGTTACCCCCTCCCACCTCCCTCTCCTAGGGTCTTCCACTTAAGACAGCTTGAAGTGAATGCAATTATAACAATCTCAGAGAAGGATCTTCTTGCTTTTCAGGCAATCCTGTATAGCCTCTGTCTCCAACCCTGAGCTCACTTCTGACTGGGAGAAGGGTCAGGTGTATAGCAAAGCATTGTAGACTCAGGTACTCTTGGGAAACTGACTGGACTTGGTTTCACACCCTGATCACTCACCCCTGCTGCCATGTAGGCCATACTAGCCCCTGAACCCCTCAGATATCTTCAGCTACCACCATCCCCATGTTTGACACTGCCTTGGTGGCTGCCCTTGCAGTTTGTGGACCTGACTGGTTTGTTTTGCCCTGAAAGACAAAAATCTCTCCCTTTGCCACTATTCAGATATGGCAATGGTATGAAAGCAGTCACTGCTGCAAAGTCAATGCTGCCAGAGAGGCTCTATTGCAAAGATCTGTCATTGTCTCCTTCTCCCTCCCATCCCCTTGGGTATCACCACCTCCCCTCCTCCCTGCCAGGCAGGTGGTTGGTCGATAGTTCCTGAGGTTTTTGGAGAAACTCCTTCAGTAGGCACATGACGGTTCTTCCACTGGAGCTATTGGGCTCAGCGGCTTCAAGGTGCTGAGGGAACGGAAGGCAAAGGTGGATGGATCATACACAAAGTGGGGTGGTGGGCGGCCTCCATTAATGCTCTGCATGGGAATAAAAAGAGGGACAAAGTCAGTGCTCATATAAGCTGCAAACAGTGACGTCTTGCCTCAAGTGCTTTGTCACATCCCTCTCTGGTACAATTACACCTACTTGAATGGGTGGTCATGCTTGTACTTGCAGCAAATAGCACTAACATAAGCAGTGAAGCACTTTGCTTCACATGGAGGTATCGCATGGAAAAGCTAAATTCAGATTCACTTGGTCTTGGAGGAGGATCTACTATACTTTTAGAGCAGGGAGATAAACCAAGTCATCTCTGAAGGCTCATTCTTCAGTCCTATTTTTCAACAACTCTCCAGTAAGGATTTACAAATCACCCTTTCTTCATCGATAAATTCCCAGGCACATTGAAACTCTCCAGAATTTTGGCTCCAGCCTCCACAGTTCAATGAGGAATGGCTGAGATACGCTCAGAAGAAAAGATCCCACCTGAAGGCCTTACAGCCTGGTTTGTACCATGGCCACCAAAGACCATTCTCTCCCCTTTTGCTCCCAGTGTTCAGAGCATGGTCAGAGCAGATCCAGAATAAGGAGGCAAGAAATATGTGTGCACTTCCTGCACTGCATGACAGGATAGAAATGCTGTTCCCCACTAGGCTGTGCTGGGACCTGTGGATCCCTGAGGAATTATGGTGCCAAAGAAGTGATTCTACTCTGTTAAATAGGAAGTGGTTTTGTTTTACTTCTCAGGAACTTTGTTTTGTTTCTTTCCTTGTGCAAGCAGAAGCACCAACGGGGCAGCTGCTTCACACTCTTTGGCCAGGAAAGGAGGTCTCACAGCTCTACAGGCCAGCAGAGTATTTAATCATGATCCTGCAGAATTCATTCCCTAGGGATAGGTGTGAGCTACTGAATACCACACGCTGGGAAGTTCAGCAGCTCAGAAACTTGTGCAAATGTCCCCTACCCTCATCTCACTCCCGTCACTGCTGGGAAGGGCTTTACCACTGTTCTCATGAAGGTTAGAAAAAACCCAGTGTCGTGGTTTCAGCCCAGCCGGTAACAAAGGACCACGCGGCCGCTCGCTCACTCCTCCCGCCAAAAAGAAGAGCACACCCCCCCGGCCCGCTCCCCATTTATATACTGAGCATGATGTCACATGGTATGGAATAGCTCCTTGGCCAGTTCAGGTCAGCTGCCCCGGCTATGCCCCCCACCTCCCAGGTTCCTGTAAAAAAAATTAACTCTATCCCAGCTGAACCCAGGACACCCAGTGAGAGGAGATCTGGCCTGGGTGCTGGTGTTACATGCCTCCCTGCTGCCTCTTCTAGGCTTTTTCTAGCAAAACCCATGGTTTCCCTTGCTCAGTCTGCACTAAGGGACTGTTCCTCAAAGAATTAGGCTTTTTAGTAACAGTTACCAACTCTGCTGTCTCCTCTAAGACAGTGGTTCATTTTGGCACTTCAAAGTCAGGTCTATCAGACAGCTGCAAGCACATACCAGCATGGCAAGGTGATGTTCTGATGCCACCTGCCTCTATCCTGGCTGGATTTTAACTTGTCATCACAAGACAAGCACGTGCAACTTTTCCCAGAAAGCTGCTCAAATGGTCAGGCCTACCCAAACAGTCATGCCAAATTAGAGAGTGCTAAACAGAAGTGTCCAAGCCAGGCCCCAGGTGCTACAGTCACTGCAGCAGGATCTGGAAGCTTCTGCCTCCTAGATCTTTGTCACAGTTCAGCCCCATACTGCAGCCTTCATGTCAGAAAGGGCCTGTTTAAAAACCAGTGTGGGCAGCATGTTCCTGCCTAGTTGGTACCTCCTCTGCAAATTAAGATGGGCACTTGAGAATGGAAAATGGCAACACGCTGCTTGGCATAGCTGTGCCTGGAGTTTCAGCCAGCAAATCATGCCCTGCTACATCCCCCTGACACCTTAGCCGGCAGCATAAGAAACAAGAGAGGCAGATTTAAGGACCTTTTCTCAATAGCCACCTGCTGTGGGGTTATATAT
>NW_010972962.1:8222646-8222855 GCF_000737465.1 Haliaeetus leucocephalus | reverse complement strand
AGAAGAAGCCTACAGCCTTCATCCCACGACTCCCCCAGCAACAAGGCGTGCAATCGCAGAAGACACTAAACAAACCCACCTGGGCCCAGACTCTGGACTCTAACCTGGCAACAAAAAAACTATAAAAAGGGGACTGTGAAGGCTGGGGCGCGCGCTGAGCGGAGACTCCAGCTGCCCAGCGCTGTTTTGCCTGGTTGCTGCTTGCTTCA
>NW_010972962.1:8154801-8222579 GCF_000737465.1 Haliaeetus leucocephalus | reverse complement strand
CTCTGGCAAGCCTCAGAGCTGGAGAGTAACATAGCAACCCCTATTCAAAGCTAAGGGGCAGAATAAATCAGCACATTTGTCCTTCTCCAGAGCAGAGAAGGTCCCCTGCCAGTGCCAAGAAGGAATGGGAACAAAGAACCTGGCAGTCCCCTCCATTTTGAAATGCCAGACAGGATTAGGGAAGGCAGCTGAATCAGTTCATTTCTGGCAGATGGAGAAGAGGCTGAGGAAAGACAGGTCCAGAGGACAGATGAAAGTCGTCCACAGGACTCACCAGGCTTTAGGTGGGAAGTGGCCCTGGGGTTTTTCTCTGGGCCTTCTTCTGGGGCCAATGTGTTGGGTAAAAAGCCCTCCCAGGGCACCATGAGGGAGATGGGTACAGAACAAGGGTTGAGGTAAAGGACAAGGATGTGAGAAGACACAGGAGGATGCAGAGATTCATGGGTGGTTGGGCAGCTGCAAGCAAGGCTCAAACTGCACCCAATTCTGCCTCTTCATCATGGCACCTCTCAAGCGGGCACAAAACAATGGCTGGCTTTCAACAGCACAGTCACCACAACAGCAGGCAAGGGCAAGGTGAGAAGGGGCCTGTGTCCAAATGTAGGCTGTAACAGGAGAGGCAGTAATGCAACTGCCCTCATTCATGGGAACACCCTGACCAATCTGCAGGCATTTATAACTCTGAGCAGCATGGGTCTGTCTTGCACCTAACTCCATGACTGATAGGACAGCACCTCTGCTAGGGACCTTGCTGGAGAAAAGAAAGCACTGGCACTAAATCATTCCACTCTCTTCTTGCAGAAGAGCATGTTTTCTTTGGAGCTCGTATCCTGCTCTAGGAATGACCAGGCCTGATCTGGCTTAGTCCACAACACCATTTGGGATCACAGCATGTGGTGGTTTGGCTCTGATGAGTAGCACAAGACAAAGCTATGTAGATGTATTCCCAGAAAGAAGATGGGTAGGGCTGGCTGCCAGAGAGGGGAACACACTCCTCCCACCCCACTGCTTGGGCCAGCTGCCTCTCTGTAGTCTGGGCAAGTGTCCCAGCCAGTCTGCCCTTTCCTTTGGGTGCCCAGCACTAGCCTATGATGCCTGGTACATTGCTTTGACTAAGGAAGGCTGTTAGAGTTGCTGCTGCAGCAGGCCCCCAGGGAGCTTGCCACAAACCTGCTTGACAGGCCCTGCTGAGCAACCCCAGGCCAGCTCCTGCAGAGGCTCCTCAGAGCACAAACACTCCACGCTTGACATTAAAGGCCAGCATGTTCACTCTGATGGCATTCGGGCAGCTGGGTAACTTGCACAAAATAGAGCCCTGCTCTAATGGCAATCATTAACCAGAGCCCTCAATTTGTTAAGCAATATATTTACACAGCTAGAGAATGGCCTGAGATATAAGCACCCAGCTGCAGGCAGGAGGGCGCACATGCTTGGATGCACACTCTGTCACACACCCGTGCTCACTTGCACACGCTCACCTGCTCTCAGATGCCTCAGGTTCTCCCCAGTACACATGCACTTCCCTGGACACTTGTCCACATCCCTCCATGCACACACAGACCTCCTCCTGACTTGGAAATTACAAGGAAAGCTATCCCTGCTCATACAAATCTTGTCCACTCACATCGTAACTCAAGCCAAGCAGGGCCTGAACTCCACTAGCATCCAGGAGACAGTCCAAGGGAGCACAGCTCATCACTTGCTCATGCAGCTATCCAAAGCAGAAGTTTCAGTACCTGCAGACACCCATGCTGCCTCATTGCATGCCTCATTTGAGTTAGATGAGCTCCTAAGGGAGCTAGCTTGTTTTACATACATTTCAAGCAACTCTGCACAGACCACCTCAGTCACACACACTTGTCAGCATGCACCCAGACACTCCTTCCCTCATATACGCACACCTACATATACACTCTTGTAAACCTGTACTGTAGTCACCAATTGTATTATCACCATTAAATACAGGTGGTAAATAAGCAACCAGGCTTGAAACATATCTGAAGCACATCTAAAGATGGTACAGATAGCGACTGGATGCAGATGCTTCAAAGATGACCAGTGAGATTAAACACCACAGAAGAAACACAGAATTTCAATCATATTAGCAGCCCTCAGAAAACAGAGTAACGGGCAACTGCTCCATAAATCCATCTGTAACGTAATTATACATTTCAGCAAGGAAAAAGTACATAGGAAGAAGATAAACAGGTAAAGGATAAATCTACCAATACAAAGCCACATTCCTCCTAGAAACCCATCCCTTACCCTTATGAAGTCTCGGAAAATATCCCAAATGCAGATTGTGAAATAACTTGGACTCATGATTCCACAGAAGTATGGTTCTCTTCTTCAGACAAAGCAAAAGCAAGCACAACTCCAAGCATGCTTTCAGCTGTGAGAGTAACAATCCCCACAGGAGGGGGGAAATGAAGTTACTTAACACAACAATGTCTTAGAAGGGAGTGGTGTGCTAGGGGTGATATGAAACTAAGTCCTGTTTAATAATCTTTCGTTCTCTTTCATAAGAGCTCTAGTATCCTGGCAGGATTCAAAATCAGATCAGCTTGTGCACTCTGACAACCCATCCCCTACTCAGGGCCAATCCAGCACAGGAGTCCCTTCTTTCCTATCCTTGGGCCCTGGCGGTTGGGAAATGCTGCTGAGCTCCGTTTAAATGATGCTGCCTTCCAGTGCTGGATGCCTCTCAGAGGTGGGTGAACAATCCCTTTGCAGTCTGTAGACTCACTTGTTAAAAGTCCTTTGGGATGAAAGGCACCATGTAATTGCAAGTTGTAAAGGCGCATCTGATTCCCACCACCACCCTGTGCAGAAAGGAATAAATTCCCAGAAGAGCCTTGGCAAAGACAGATGCCTGCCTGCAATGCTGCCTGTTTGTGAGACAGTCACCTTGCCCAGGAGTGGACAGAGCCAGAGGTAGTACCAATATTCAGGCAAGGCACAGAGAGAGTAAAGGCTGTCAGACTCCACAGTGGAGCACTTACAGATAGACTGCTTTTAATTCCACTTTGTTCTTCTTCCTCTCACCCCTGCCAGGTGGTTAGACAAGAAACTGCTGACATTTCAACTGTGATGTGTGAAACCATCAGCTGAGAGCAAGGGAAGGGCACCCTCATACCTGCTGCTAGCTATGTCTGTAATTCCAGACACAGTCCTGACCAAGCCACTTCCCCGACACGTGTGCCTCAGTTTCTCCTGTGCATAATATGTACACCGCAGTCAGGCAGCCAGGATGAACTAATTAACACCTAGGTGTTGCGACCTTCTGGTGAGAGGTGATTTCCTTTAAATTACTCACTTCAGGCAGTTTTCAAGAAATAGTCACTGACAAGCAGGACCAGCTCCTCCAGCAGCAATTCACATTTAACTGCTTCTTCATTAATTCCAACAGGGCCTCTGACAATTTATTCCAGTTACAGACCTGGAGCAGCTCAAAGAATAACTTTTCAAAGGCAAATCCGTTCCCTCCTGAAAGTCTCTCCACCCCTAGGTTCATATGCAGTTTAATTTCAGGGGGTAGCTAAAAGACAGACCATGACAGAACTTCATTTTAAGACTACTCTTCTCCCTTCTCTTCCAAGAAAAGGAAAGGTCAAATCCAAACACTGTTCTGACAAGGAAAGCAGAACTTTGCAGTTAGCACTCTTTTCCTGTGTACTCCATTACCCTTCCATAAAATGCTGAAAGGCCTGTCCTCCTCCACCAATATAAGGCTGCCTAACACCTACTTACTTGTACACAACCACATTGCAAAGAGCAGTTCCAACAGTTTACAAACACATCACTCTTCCTCTTTGAAAGGAAAAAAAAATATTAAAAAAATCTATCAATCATTTGCAAATGTGTGCACAGGCTTGTCAAATAAATGGCAACTATCAGACTTAGAGAGGTGCCACCAGACAGACAACACTGAACTTTTTTGGAAGGTACTTCAAAGGGCCTAGCAGATGCTTGCTGGTCACTTGCCCAAAAGCAGAAATAGGCCAGTTTCAGCTATGGGTCCTTGCTGGCACCAGCATGATAAGCCTTTCTTCTCCTCTCTCTCACACAACTTTGAGATGTGCCTTTGAGAAAGCTGACTGCAAGCTTTGATTTTGCCTGCCTGACAATCCGAAGGAAGGAAGCTGCATGATGAAAAGGGACAGATGGGTCATTCAGAGGGGCAGGTTCTCAGTGCTCCCTGGCCAACTTGGGGAACTCACTGCTCCAGGGTCCCAGTGAAGATCATGCTCTGAAGGCCACACAAATCTCTTAAGAACAAGTGAATGAACCCACATCCCCCTACTAGTGAGCTGTGGCTTGTCCCCACTTTCTCTCCTGATACAAAATGGCCTGTGCTTCCCTACACACACCTGCAGTAGTTCCTGCACACACCACAGGGTCTGCATGTGCCTGAGCAGGAGGAGGAGCAGGCATGAGAGGAGCTTCAAGAAAGCACAGGCAACGCACGATCTGTCCCTAAATCTCTCAACTACATCCAAGTAGAGTCCTTAGCAGTTTTGGTCTGTACACAAGTGACACTACCTTGTCCTCTCCTTCCTTCCCACCCTCCCCTTTCCAGCCCTCCCTGTGTGGCAGGAACATCCTCCCTCCAGAGGGATCACAGTGGTTGCCCTCGCAGTCCTTCTCCCTTCGGGCCAGGAACCCCAGGTATCATGCTTCTCACAGAGCCAGCACGTGGTACATACTTGGGCATGTGTAGCTTCCAGTTTGCATGAGGCCAGGGCAACCCAATTGGCTCTGGCCAGGCAGGCTGGCACAGAGCAGCACGCTGCTTTCAACTTAAAGGGAACCCAAATTAAAACTGCAAAGCGAGTATTAATTACCCTGGCATGAGCAGGCTGTGAACACATGCTGACATAGTGCGCTTGCCTCTGGACAAACTGCCCCAGCCTTGGAAGCTAAGCACAGGAGGTGTGTGGGAAAAGAGGATAACAGCTCTGGGGACTGGGAGAGGGAACAGGTGCCAGGTTCCCACAGCCCCATGAACAAACGGGAGCAGGGAGCAACTGCAGTGGGCCAGGATGCAGTGGTAAAAGACATGCCTGATCTGCTACTTTGGACTTGAAGTTCTGCCAGAAAACAGTGGCAGAGCTGCTGTGACCCTCTGCCATCCCCTACCCCTCTCTCTCTCTGCTGCATTACCAAGGTGTGACCCAAAAGTCACCAAATCTGCCCCCCTCTGTGAAACATGCCTTGCCACTTCCCAGCCCCTTGAACCACAGTGCCACTAGCCACAGCCACCACTGACACAAAGGGTGGATGTCCCAGGAGCAGCCAGTCACTGGGCTGCACCTCAGTCCTAATCTCCTTTTTATCCCTCCCCACCCTCCCATTCTTAAACCAGACCCACAACCCACATCAGACCACAGGCAAGGACAGCACTGAAAATAGGATGTCAGTCTCCTGACTCACCAGCCACTCACTACTTTCATGGTGCTGTCTGGATTACAGAGTTCTTGGTTATTCCACAATGTCTATTCTGCAAGCACTTACATGACTTAACAGATGCAAGGGTATACATGGAAGGAATTTATGAAAAGCACAGAGCAATAAAAAGTCTTCTCTTTAAGGAAGCAGAAAAGAGACATGACAGTCCCTCTTCTGGCTGCTTATGGACAGGCTGAAGGCTGGTTAGCCTTTGCCATGAAATCCAATAAAAGCAATGCTAAATAAAACAATGTCTGGAGCCAGATGTTTGGGACAGTTTTTAACAGACAGAGGCATTCCCACCTTGGCTACACCGGGGAAACTCTGGACAAAGTCTTTTGTCAGTAATTATTCAGACCAAGGGCTGGGGTTCTCCAGGACCAGCTATCACTGCACAGAGACCTTCAGCAGGCAGCTCAGTGGCTGAGTTGGGAGGAGCGCGGGGGTGAGCTGGTTTCCCCAATAAGCAATGGATATTCATGCTCTCACTTTGCAGAGGACCTTCTCCATTTTGCTCAGCAGAGGTGTACCCATCAACAGGAGACGAGAGCCAGCCTAGGGAACTGGAGTGCTAAAATCTCCATGAAGGGCCTCTGCCCAGCAAGTAACCCAAGGATGCAACTAGCCAGGGAGATGAGTCTCTCTTGTTGCTTCTAAAGGGCAGGTTCAGGCAGTCACATACAAAAGACAACCAGGAGGGTTTGACAAACTGTTAGCAAGCTGCAGTTTGGGATCTTTGCCGCCTAAGATGTCAGAGCTGTTTAGACCTCATGATATGGTATGAATAAGGACACAACTCAAGGAATGTGGTTTGAAGATCAAAGCCCAGACTTCAGTTCTCCTCACACTGTCTCTTTTCAGGCAAGTCACATTTTTTGCTGGTTTCTCAGTTTAACTCACTCTGAAGTTGCAATGATGACGTTCATCTACCTCTGGGATGCTACATTTAGCAATGTTTCGAAAGGACCTTGGGAGCCTGCAATGTAAGGGGCAACATATATCTGTGTGTATATATATGTATGTATACACACACAAAGAGTCTTCTGATTATTTTTTTTTTTAGAAATCTTTACTTCATGCTGTGCAGCCAGAACCAGAGGTTTGCACCAATACTTTGTCACCTAGTATGCCTTTCATCTGTGAATAGCTCAGGCATCTGCCAAGAAGGCTCAGGCCAGCATATCTCCTGCTCAGCTCCAAGCTGAAAAGATCCCTTGTTTTAGGAGAAGAAAACCCAGCATATTTCTGCAGTGGCCTTTTAGGATGCAGACACAAGAGATAAGAGATAGGGAAGTCATTCCAGGGATCTGGCCCCTGACCAAGCAGAGGACATTCTCAACATTGATAAGATCAAGGCAAGAACACAAGAGGTTTATGTTCTGATTTTAAATTCTTATTTTATTTTCACATAGCAGAAAACATCTCTCTGATCAGCCAGGTCATCAGATTGGCCTTGAAATCCTTATTCCCTCTCTGCCTGCCCCAACAAGAGCTCTCAAGATACCCAGGGGCTTGCCAGTTGCGTCTTCTACCCACCTACTGCTGCTGAGTTAAGCCTACCTCCACCAATCCCATTCAAATACTGCATGTTGGAGTTTGTGAAGGAAGAAGAATAGGACTAAATGACAGACCTGTAACCTTCATCCCAGGAGGGCCTGGAGAACTGAAGACTTGTGGTATTATAGAAAGACTCTGGAAGATGGGTCTGCATTCAGAGCTGGCTACAGCTGACCAAGCCTGGTCCAGGGTGGAGGCAGTTACACCCTGCAAGCATATGCACATACAGTCATCCTCCTTCTAGTGCTAAGGAAGTGTCTCCACACAACAACCAAGTGCACCACACAAACATGCTCTGGATGCTAAAATACCCATGCACGTGTGTGCAACCCCTCTCACCGCACCTTGCTTCCAGTTAGACATTACACTGGCTGACACTTTGGGGCACCAGTGACAAGATCTGCACAGACACATTGCCCACCTCACTGTGCAACACTCATGCAGGCCCATGTCTACCACCCTATCTTGCACTGACATACACAGGCTGTCACCTCCAATTTATCTCTGCTCACCTGCCTGCAGGGTCCGATTCTCCTGTTCCATTACCCTTTACCAGAGGGGTGGACAGAAGGGAGTTGGTTTTTTTTAATATTATTTTATCTTCACTGTAAGCCCTGACCTCTCACAGCTGCTATTCCTGAAAACACTTCAAAACACGACTGAACTGCTGCACATTTGAGTTTATTAATCTCTCTGCCTTAATCTATCTAGGTTCTTAGACTTGTCACATCACTGTCCCATCATCCTGCTTAAGAAGAACTGCTGAGCAAGTGGAAAGGTTGTAGCCTAACACTGCCTGAGTTGACCCATGGAAAGCTGAAGTAGAGGGAACAGCAACAAGGTGGCACCTTAGTGTCAAAACAGCATGTAGAGGAGCAAAATCCAGCCTAAGTCACCTGCTTGAGAAAGACTCCCAAGGACCATGAACATTTCCAAGGAGTGAAACTGTGTTTCAGTGCCAGAGGGCAAAGACACTGCCCTTCTACCTCACCTTCCCATGGGAGGCTCTTCCAGCAGAAGAGGGAGGAAGTGCATAGCTGGGATGACGCATGAGAGAATCACCTTGACATCCCGACACGCCAGCAAAGCCCCAAGTTGTCAAGGCAACTAAAATATCAGTCAGAAGGGTATTTTTAAAAGCACGCATTAGCTCACAACCACATGAGACTTTGTCCTCAGCAAGAACAGTATGAAAAAGCTTCACTGATGTTACTAGCAGGTAACTGTCATCATCTGCCTCACACAAGAGGGAATAAGCATAATCCTTTCTCCTTGAAGCTACTCAGCAGCAGGAGAAATGGGGGGAGAAATCAGGGCTCCTTGCTTCAAATCCCCAGCATAAACCATCAGGTAGCCTGACTGCTCCCCAGATCAGTTCACTCACTGCATCTCCACCCAGTTGTACGCTGTCTGGATGTCACTGCCCACCTCAGTTCAGAAAGAAACTGCATGCTCTTTACCTATGCTGAAACAGGAGCACTTGTGCATCAGGGCTTCTCAGGGCTACAGTGACACAAGCAAACTGGTTCACATGGTGATGTTTCCTGTTCAGACACACAGACAGTTGCCTGGTTCCTCCTCTAACACCTCATCAACCCATTTGCTGAGAGATCTGTCTTCATTTCTTCCACCCTCATCACAATGGCAAAGTCCCAAAACTGAACCTGTGTCACCAGACCCTCAGCAACAGAGAACCAAGCCTCTCACTTTGCCTCCTGCTATCATCCTTTGCAAAAGGCCATATTCAGTAGGGCCTCAGAATAGCCTTCACAAGTGAACTAAGGTCCCTGGTGTGCTCTGACTCTATTACAGAGTGCTGGGCAAGAGCCAGAAATCACAGAATGGTTGAGGTTGGCATGCACCTCTAGAGATAGCCTAGTTCAACCCCTCTCCTCAGAGCAGGGTCAGCAAGAGCATGCTCTGAATATCTCCATTGACGGAGACTCCACAGTTTCTCTGGACAACCTCAATTTCCTGCATTTCACCTTGTGCCTGTTACCTCTTGTCCTGCTGCTGGGCAACAATGAGAAGGAACCCTGTGCCAAGCATGTCTTACTGGCTGGATTGAGGTTTCCCTTTATATGATGAGAGCACAGCATCATCTTTCAGAAGTACCGACCTCTCTCAGCTGCTTCCAGAGCTGAGGCACCTCAGCAAGGTATTCTGCAAGGGACCTGCTGCCTCCTTTCTAAGCTAGGTACACAAAAGTGGGCACTTAAAATCATTTGAAAAATGGAAGCAAAAATGCTCCTTTACCTAACAGCTCTGCCACCACGACAGACCAACAAGAGACTGAAGTATTGTATGTTATTGTCATGGAAACCACATGAGCACCTCAGGTAGAGAGGCACTGTCCCAGCTCAGCAAGGTTGGCCAAAGAAGCGTGGATTCTGTGCCATCTGTTAGAAGGGTTTGCTCTCAGTTTCTGCTGTTTATTTTAGTGCAAGCTGACATGGACTTTGTAGGGAGTGAAGGGATAATTCTGCCTCTCATGTTCTCCAGGGGCACAAGAGTAAGCTGCAATAATGAGCTCAAGGTGTCAGAGGAAACCACCCCACTGAGGCATTGCTGAAACCCCAGGGACTGGGGGACTGCCACCACACAGCACTGGAAATAGCTGCAGTCCAGTGACACCCAGAAAAAACAGCAAAAGCACATGGGGCAGGGATAAAGGAAGGTAATACACAAGTTGTGCTAAAACATTGCAGCAGGATTAGACTGTCGGTAGGTCTGAAGGACAAGCACAGTCTGGGGAAAGCTCATAGGGCACTGAAGATGACAGCTCTACTGAAAACAATCCAGGCCGGAGCACAAGAGAATACATAACAGATCAGGATTAATTGTGCGATCAGAAGCATCAGGCCATTTTGGGGCTGCTGGAAGACAGGACTGAAGTGCCCTGGCAGAAGGCATATAAGGAGTTGGAGGAATACCATCCAGCACTGCACAAGACTCCAGCCAGCCCCACCTGCTCCTCTTCCTCTCAGATACCATATTCACCCACAAAGCAGTGACGGGCAGGGGCACCCAACAGCATGCCCATAAACAGCAGCACTTCTGGATACACAAAGGCATCAGTCCCATTTCCTGCTAGGCAAGGTGTAAACCCTGAAGGATCCTGGTCTGCTATTCATCCCTCTTGCAAGGCTATAATTACTGCAGTGGAAGTAGCAGTTTTATCACAAAGGCTATCTGTTTTCTTCACCCTGACCTGTTTTTGCCTGTGTATCACAAACATGTGGAGGATTGTATGGGGCTTAGTGGACCAAGGCACATGTTTTGGCTGCAGTGTGCAAGGTCACACACACATCTCCCACAGCACCATGCAGCACTGACCAAAAGAAAGCCAAGGTATCCACAAAGGAGACAGGGGTTGGCTGGAGAGTCAGGGGATAGGGTACTAGAGACAAAGACTCAGAGGTGCAGGCAGCACAAACTACAAGCAGGAAAGTTCAGCAAACCTAGCCCTGCTAGGCATGTGTGTGCTCAAGAACAGGAGATGCTCAAACACTGCAGCATCATCCCAGCTACAAAGCCATCCAAGCAATCTAGCTCTCTCATCTGCCATCATCCAGTCCCACATCCGATACAGTTCTGCAGACGCCAGTGCATCATGCAGATATAATCCCTGTTCCGCAGCTCTAGTACCAGTACCTCGCACCCCTACTGAACACCACAGATCAGCACTTCCCTTGGTCAAGAAGGATCCAAATGACACCCTACAGGACAGCTATGCATAACTGTATGAGCTCACAGCAGAGGATGCAGACTTCCACTCTAAGGAAGCTTTGAACACATCGCCTCCAAAATGGAAAAGCCAATGTATCGTTAGCCTCATCAGCACCTAACCTAAATTGCAACTACAGTCTATACTCCAGACTAGCAACTTGTTATGCAGCTGATCAAGCCACAGGAAACCTCCAGAAATAATGTTCTGGGTGTAGACATTCAAAGAGAATCACCACATTTAGATATATGTGGAAAGATGAAGGAACTGCACCAGAAAAGGGCAACTTACATGAATTTTAATAACTCTAGTCTGCACTCCACAATTCTTCTTGAGCAGCATCTTCTGAAAGAGAGTAGAATCCAGGGATTAGTAGCAGTAGCGTGAGGGAACAGAAAGAGGGAGGGTTTAGGGAGTCTCTTTTAATCAACATTTAATTAGCAAACAAGATGGATGGATGCTTAAGTGAGATATGAAAGACTAAGAATTACCAGAGGTGGCCATCAAGTAATCAACTTTATCTGAGACTGTCTCGCCCAACCCCCACAGAGTCCTTTGGCAGTGGCTGATACACTGGGTTTCAAAAGAATGCACAAGAAATTCCACAGAGAAAGAGATGGAACAAGTGCTTAAAAGGAAGTATCTTCCAAATTTCTGTCAATTAGTGGTTAGACTTTGCCCTGAAGCAGGTGAATTTATGTTCCTTTTATGAAGAAAAAAATAGTCTATTTAATGTAAATGTGGATGTTCCCATTATTTAACAGTTATTTTCATTATGTTTATTTATTTAGAATCAAAAAACAAGGTAAAAAAAAGCACCTGCCCACTGCCCTAAATCCATTTGCCATATAGTGTAAGAGCCATTAAAGCTGTCATAACATATGAACCACACAACTTGGCAAACAGGATGTACTTAAAACAGCAATTACTTTGTGTAACTACAGAAATAAACAGGTGAGTTGCAGCTCTATTCCAGTTTTAAGGCAGTGCTTTGAAAGTAGGCAAACGAATAAAATCATTCTTTTCCTTGAAAAAATTCCCAAAAAACAACTCAAAGTGGAAGAACAAGGCTTCAAGAGAGAACAGTTTTTCTGTAAAAAATACTTCAACTACATTTTTCATAGTGAAAAACTTGGTGATGGAGGCATATCAGGAAGAAAATTCTCCATCAGCTTTTGAAAGAAATAATAGATTTTCCTAGTTCCTGACTGTTTTCTACCCCTTTCCAGTTGGAAAGCTGTGTGAAGTGTGGGGTAACACTCACACACACACACGCTTTAACAAAGCAACTGAGGTGTTTTTCAGATTAAGCTCTTAACACAGAAGACCTGTGGAAAGACATCCCAGCATTTCACCAATATGGATGGTAAATAGTGAGACCTTTCTACTTCTTCTCTCCTTTTGTTTGTAGTCTTCCTGCTTTTTTCCAGTAGAACACAAAAGCAACACAGTAAAGGGAGCCTTGGAAACTCAAAAAGCTTCCCCCCCCCCCCAAATACACAAACAACCCCCCAAAAACTCAGAAGAAAAAACCCTCAAACTGAAGACAGTGTTCAGGTGAAAGTATATATTATTCTTCCAGTAGAAAGTACTGCTGGGTGGTGGGGAGGGAAGTCCCACTCCTCCACGACTTTTGTCATTCTACACCCCATGAGCACATCTTTGTAGTCCTAATCCACACAGCTGCCCTAAACTTAGAAAGGGAGTTGGAGACCCACCCACCATTTCTGTGCTCATCAGTCTCTTGGATCTAAAAACCAGCCCTCAGCACACTCACAGCCCACTTACACACCTGGAAAAGAGACAGACACTGCAGCAAGTCTTGAAACTTGTACATGGGTAGTTTGGGGCCTGAGGAAACTGCAATGCACTGTCCAAGCATGCATGGGGGAGAAGGGAGGTGCTGCAAGGATTTTGAGCTTTTTCTCTTTTTCTCTTAATCCTTTAGCAGGTGAATCCTAATGCTTTGTTATTAATCAAAGGGCTCAACAGTAGCCATGCCTGATGCCTCTGTCCCCACATCTGACCTAGCAGCACAGGCTGCTGGGTCAGCGCAGCATCAAGGTTTCTAACCTAAAAGGACCCAACAGGTCTTTGCACAAACCAGGTAGAAGGAAACAAAGGGAACTGCTGAACTGAACTAACCCAAGCCTGCGCCATCCTACTAAACAAGTAATTCTCCAGGAATTCCTATAAAACAACACAGGGCTCCAATCCCAGTGAGGCTGCAAGGCAGTTATTGTAAGGCTGGTATTTACTGTGAGGTTACTGCCTTTCTTAAGACCCCCCACAACCACACAGTGGAAAAGACTGAGGAGGAGGAGGAGGGAGAACTTGGTGGGGCTGACAAACCCCAGGGGTGCAGGGAAGAGCAAAGTGAGGAGTTGTACAGTCTTGCAAAGTTTTGGTCTCTCCATAAGCTTTTCTTCTAGACTGCTGTGAAATGTTGGGTGGTGGGGATGAGGAAGGGTAAGCTCAAGCCACAAGCCCACTGGTGGGATAAAATGTGCAAGACAACATAGGGTCAAGTAGTGAAAGTGAGAATCAGGACTCCGGATTTTGAGCCCCATCCTTCAGGGGAAGAGCACTGTTACAGCGGGACATACCCTGCACTGCATCCCATTTGACTATGAGCTGCATGACTCTGGGTGAGACTCTCAGCTTCTCCAGGCTGCCGTAAAGCTGAGCTTTAGGGTGATACTTGGCTGAACCTCCAAGGATGGAGTAAGGCTGTGACACCAAATTCCACAGTGCCTCAGTAGCACCACAGGATCCTCTGCTGAAAGGGGAAAAGTATCTTTACACACAACTGTCAGCCAGGGATCAAGTACAACACCTCCCAGTACAGTCCAGTGGGGTCCAACACCTAGTGAGGTCCCACCCACATATCCCCTGATGACCCCATCAAGGTGCAACAAGAGACATTATTTTCCAACTACAAATTAGTAGAGGCAGCAAGACCTTAAATTTACTCATCCTGGCCTTCTATTAAAACGCATAGGGAGGAACAACAGAAACAGCATTACAGGACGACAGCCAAGACTGACCGAAAAGTTTGAACTAGCCTGTGGGCGGATGGACAACCAGCCAGACTCTACCAAGAGGAATCCAAGTGGTCAGCTGTATCCCAAGTCCTATGCTTCTGGCAGAAAACCAGAGGTGCTCTTTTAGCGATGCTGTTGTGATGAGCTTTAATCATACAAGGATCTTGCCACTATTTCCACTATAGCTACAGTTCAAAGAGGTTGCATTGTATAGCAAGGGCAGGATGCCCTTTGTTAGTCAATAGTGATCTCTGGTGTGCCTCTTGATGGACTTAGTAGTAAAATGAAAACATGACACCCCCTCATCCACAGGTTGTAAAACTGGAGCATAAACCTCACCAGGGGAAGCCCTCTGGAACTGCTGGGTTTTTCTACTTCCACTTAGACTGGAAGTGGAGCAAGACTGCTTGTGCTGCACTCTTCCAGCTTACTGCAAGGGTCCAAGGTCATCATAAGAAACAAAACAGAGGGAGAGAGAGAGCAAGCCAGCCACATGATCCTGCAGCTGAGAATGAATAAATAGAAGGCAAGTTATCAAATGTTACTCTATTTAATCAAATTGCTTCCACCCCACTTGCAGCCACACACTCTCTGCACCCAGCACAGTAAAGCCATGCCTTACAAAAAGTCAGTCAAGCATCTTTGTATGGTTTTCCATCCCTTGATTTTCCCTTTCCTTGCCAAGCCTGAGTGCAGACTTTTGCATGTGGAAGCTAAAACACAGTGCTGCCTAGCAACAGAAGGGGACTTTCCACAGCAGCCTCTCCTCATCCTCCCTCTGGAGACCTCCGCATCACAAGCCAGCCACAAGTTGCAGCAACTCATTAACCCCTATTTACATAGATACAAGGCAGAGCTGAAATAACATTTATTTATAATAACATTACATGACTTGCAGTAGGCTAAAGCCAGGGGAATGGCCTATAAGAAAGGTGACACATTCAGTGTAGTAACCCCGGGATTATTCCTAACTACTAGGCCAATCTGGAAGTGCAGTTTTATTTCCTCGAGTTATTTTTTGGGACCTATGACAAGAAGAGCAGAGATTTGCCAAAGGTCATGGAGAATGTTAGCAGCAGAGCTGAGAATAAACCATAGGGTTTGCTTCTGAGACTGTCTTCCACCTGCAGAAAAGGAAATGGAAGAAAAAGAGGCAGTGTCTGTGCCCAGCCTCGTTTCAATTAAAAAGTCCCTCCCGTTCATCTCCCAACAGAACTGCTGGCATCAGAGCTGAAACATACAGCTTGGGAGCACTATTATTTGCATGAAGGAAAGTATTTTATGATCTGCTGTAGCTTCTACTTAAAAGGAGGAACTAACATGAATAAGGAAATGTGATAGGTCTTTTTGAGGGCACAAGAGTTATGCCTCACTCTAAAAATAAGGCTGAATTGGAACATTTTAGAGTTAAACTCCCAGAAAATAGCAGAATCGGTTCAGCCTAAGAACCCTCCCACCAATCTCACCTCCTGTTATACAAATACTCCCTGCTCATAACCCAGTGACCCTCCCTGTCCTAGACGCAGATTCAAAAGAAACTTGCAGGGACTGGAAATGATCCCTTAGAGGGTTACATATTTACTGAATGACATGCGGTAATGAACCCCTGAACTGGCACATGGCTTTGCTGCACATCACTGCCACATCAAAATACGACATTAAGAGCAGAGATGAACCACCACCCCTGCTTCTCTCAGAGCACAGCTCTCTAGTCAAGCCTTGCTTCAGGAGACACCTCCGATTAAGCAGTAGTGCTCTAAGTCCTCTAACACTGATTTGAACAGTTTTGAACTAACCCAGGCAGTAAGTGGTGCACACATTTTTGCTTTGGGACACAATATTTGGCACACAATATTTGCTTATGCGCACAAACTACTGTATCTGGAACTACTGTATAAAAACTGCATCATCCAGATGACTAATATTAACACATAAAATATAGGTATTCTTAAATGCAAGGTCATTCTAGGAATAGTGAAATCCTCAAGGAGGTTGAATTTATGTCACACTACTGCAGTTCAAAAACAAATATTTAAAACCCTGGCAATGAACAATTTAAAGGCAGGCATCACAGCTTAATTTTCAAATACGTAAGAGTTCAAACAATCTCTCAAATCAGTGTACAATGCAAAATATCAGCTTGTATATTAATAAACACCTTTCATCTTACATCTGCTTTTTATATGAATGTTTCTATTTTTAGAATGGTTTCATTTTCACTGCCTCCATAGGACAAAGCAACAGCTCTTTTGTCTACTGGTGGTTTTTTTTTTTAATTATTATTAATTTTATTATCTGGTTGTAGTTTTAAACCTAAGGGCCTGTCTAGAGTTGGATGCAGTTTAACTACTACCATTTTTTTCAAACCAGTTTAGTCTATTTCATGAAAGAGAGCACAGGAACTCTCAGTTCAACTTAACTCATCATTTAATCTACAATAAATCAGAACACTTCATCCAATGCTACATACTGGTATACAATCAGCTTGTTACAACTTAAGAATTTTGAAGGTATTTTCACTTGTTTAATGAAAAATATTTCAAGTCTGTATTCAGTAGCTGTACTGTAATGTGCCTCAAAGACCAGACTTTCAGAAGAACATCAAGCAGGCCAGAAGTCTGCCTTTCATCAGTTTTGCTGAGGACCCTCCACAGAAGGGCTGATGCACTTTGACTGAAGGTATGGACATGTCTGTCACTTGTTGACATCTTAAAGCTCTTGACAAGATACAAAGTGTTAAGCAGACCAAGTTTTAAGAAAAAGTCTCCTCAGCTCCATAACTCTTGTTTTACTTCTATGCTGTTAACCCTACCAGCCCGTTTCCCAGTTGTCCAGAATCTTCCTGGAACAACAAGGCAGACCAAGCTTGAATGTCTATCATAGAAAATAAATACAGAAGCAGACTGATGATACTGCTTTGTTTGTTCAGAAAAAGAACTGAAGGAAGAAACATTACAGTGCGGAGAAACTGCACTCTAAGTTGTAGCAGAAGGCTAATGCAAAGGGAGAAACCATGCCCAATGATGCAACATCCATAAAGAGAAAAAAATGACAGCAAGGCAGTGAAGCAGCAAGATGGCCCAATAAGCCAAGGGCTGAAAGGGCCTCAACAAGATGTTCCTTCTGACAGGGAGGTGAAGCAGATGCCGGTGAAGAGGCAATGCTGATGTGTGAGCTCCAGCCCAGTGCCATTCCCAGTGCACGCGACGAGCTGGCCAGATGAGCACGGCCCCGTGGCATTTCTCTCCTGGCAAGGCATTTGAGAGCAAGGAGCTTGCCTGACCTCCTTCCCTACCAGCCCCCAGAGCTGAGGTTGGGCCAGGAGGAACAGCCTTCCACACCAGCCAGCTGCTGAACAAAGCCTGTCCACTGCCTCACCACTGCTCAGGCAGGGAGAGCGTGCAGAGGGTTAAGGCACAGGGCAGGGGCACAGCTGCAGCGTAGTGGGCAGATAAGGTCAGGGCG
Organism: Haliaeetus leucocephalus; assembly: GCF_000737465.1. NCBI lineage: Eukaryota > Metazoa > Chordata > Aves > Accipitriformes > Accipitridae > Haliaeetus > Haliaeetus leucocephalus. The sequence goes on along the minus strand of NW_010972962.1, from coordinate 8,205,338 downwards.
CTGCACAAAGTGGCTATTGTACAGCACGATGCGGCTGCAGCCTTCTGCCTGACCGAGTCCCACCTCCGAGTCCCACCTCCATCCCACCGCATGGGATGGCACGGGGCAGACGGGCTGGGGAGCTGCTGGGGCAGGAAGCCCACAGCTGCTAGCCACCAGAGCAGGGAGACACACATGCAGGGAAACCAGCAGCAGCCTCACACTACTGACAAAGCAGGAGATTTCAGCAGGGCCCTTATTAAAGCACAGGCAGAATTAAAGGAAGGGGATTGGCTACCCCAAAGGCAGCGCTCCCACAGGCCAGGCATGAAACCCTACAAGGCCCCAGCCAAAGCTCAGCAGCAAGGCTGAAGCTTTCGGTGCCTCCCTGACCCGACAGCTTCAGGCACCTCCAGGCTAAACCACAGCAGCCCAGTGCCCTCTGCTTTTGCAGACATCTCCCAGGGCACAAGGGAGCCGGGCTGTGGCTCCTGTCCTTTCACCAACATGGTGATGGGTACTCTGCAAGAGGCAAAGCTGGGTCTGCCCCCCCATCGGTTTAGGAGGATAACAAGCAAAAATTCTTTTAAAGCTATTTTGTCAGTTGATTTTGGACTGGGGTTTTAAATTCCTTGGCACTGAGCAGTGCTGCTAGGGAATGGGCATCACCTCTTAGCTCTGCTGTACCAAAACTGTAAGGAAAAAGAGTAGATCACAGGCTCCTCCTTACTGCAGTAAAGCTGAAGCAACTCCAGCTGACCTTACCCCCCAGCCAGTCTCAGGCACATGTGACTTTAATCAGCAGAAAAACAAGGGACTAGTCCTTCCTAGCTGTCACCTGAGGGTACTCTGCATTTGCTTTGCCAGGGATGCCCTATGCCAGCCAAGCACCCACTGTCCGGGACCTCTGGACCCAGGGGTGCAAGGCCACTAGCCAGCACATCCATGTGCCAGATGCGGACGCAAGCTCCTTGGCCAGCCCCTGCAGCAGCACAGCACCAGGAGGGCTGTGTTTCAGCCACAGCCTTAAATTACAATTATCATCTGTCACAGTCTGCAGACTGCTCCACCAGAAGTTAAACAGCCTCCCAGCACTTTAAAATACAGGCTAATTCAAGTAGTTTGGCCAACGGTTTCCCCTCCTACAAACCCCAGCATCTGAAGACTGTAAGTTGTGGTGATACTGTGGAATATCCTGAAAAGCATCTGAGTTCTTTAGAAATTTATTTCTATTTCATATTCAGTTGAATTAGTCATTAATGCTTTTTTTTTTGCCACACTTACCCTCAATCTGAGGACCCTGCAAAACATCAATATATTTGGTCTCTCAACATTGTCACAAAGCGCACCCATCTCTATCAAACAGGGGAGCCCCGATTTTCCAGGCAGCACATCTGCCAGCAAGTGCCACAAATCCACAGCCTTCACTTACTGCAAACACTGACCACTTAGCACCTCTGGACACGGCAGTAGAGGAAATACTGATTACTGAGTGATCACTGAAAACAAATTCAAATTTAAAAAAAAAAAAACAAAAACCAACAGACAAGGCCTCACAAAAAACTGTACTACAGGGACTTGCCCAGGATCACATACTCAGCAAATGGTCGGCCATGAAAACCACAATAAAATAACTTCTGTGGTCACAAAAATCCCCTCCAACATGATGTCATTAGCCACCTCATTTTGTGCACTCCTGGGAAGGGCTCAGCTGTCACTGCTGAAAAGAAATGGGTGAGAGCCTACAGCAAATACAAAATGGCCCTGAACCACAGGTGAGTCTTAACTGGCAGAAGAGCAAGTCAATCCCATAAGTGGATTGCTCTCTAAACAAGCACAAGCCAGTCATACCTCAATCCAGAAGGACACACAGGTGATCAGCAGAGTGGCACCAGGCTGCTGGGCCTGGCTGGTGCCTGCTACAGAAGTGTGAGCCAAAGCCTGGCCAGCAAGGTCTGCCACCTGGCAGAGCACCCAAATTCCTACCACTCCCAAGGCCCAGAGAGCAGATAAAATTATTCAAATTACAGGCTGCTTTTTGAAGTTCTCCCTGAATATCACACTAGAGCCACAGCTAATGCAAACACAGCTACCTACTTACACAATTATGGTCTAAGTAAACAGACTCTCTGCGTGTCTGTAGATGACTCTGGTTTTCTGCAGCTCCTCTGTCACCTTTGTGGCATACAGTCTGCAGATATACTCCAGATCTGTACAGAAGCCCTGTCCCCCTAGGCACCGATAAAATGGGCCAGATTTGTCCTGGCACTTTTACCACTAGCCCTTTGGTTTAAGTTTGGGGATGGAGGAAGTGAACACTCTGTATGGAGCATCTCTGGCTCAGCAGCCACTTCCCCTGCTGGTCTGGCAGAGTCTGAATGTGCTGATCTGCAGGGTACATCAGATGGTTCATCTATTCACTGCTCACCAATCCCAAATCCCTCACTGAGTTTTCTTTGAGACCTGGAAAAAATGCAAAGCTCCATTTGTGTAGGAAACAGACCTGACTGAAAACTCCAGCACCTGTGGAGTAACAAAAATATAAAGAAGGGGCAGGATTCATTAATTCCCGATCACTCATCTGCACATGCCAAAGTTACCGAAGTTCAAATGCTGGGCTTGCCCCTCCTGCTCACTAGAGCCTGGGAAGGGAGGAGGGGTGCAAAGGGACAGGGGAGTCTAGTTTCACAGCTGGCAGGCATGGTAGCAGCTCCTGAGAAAAAGCTTACAAGGCTTTTAATTCAGGGTTGCCAACGTGACTGTTTCCTCCCTTCATTCCTGGCCTTGGCTCCAAAGCTGTCCACAGGGAATGTCCAGTCTAGTTTAACATATCATCTGATGTCTCTATAGTTTGTCTCACTTCTGCAATCCCAGCTTGCAACTGTTAACTGAAGCCTTGGCTCAGACATGACTTCAAAGCCCTCCCTCCCCACGGACTTTTGCCATAGGCAGAGCGAGGGCAGAGGGCACACTGCCTTCTGTGGCTTTATCCCTTTACTCTCAGTGCTGCTGCTGCAGCACATGGGAAATGGCAGTGCTGGGGGCTTGAAACAAGCAGCCCCAGACCCTTTCACCATTTGCTGTTTAAACAATGTCCCCAAGCACACCAAGAAGGGGTTAAGACATTAGCACAAGTCAGGCAATAGAGTAAACACAGTTTGCTCTAAGCAGGGAGACACAGAGGGCTCTGAAAGTCACACAGCTGTACACCCTGGGAAAGAAGAAGAAGAAAAAAATAAAGTCAGTGAAAGGTACAGATTCTTGTCAGCTGGGACATTACAGGGACACAAAGAGGAAAACAATCCACAGATGGCTGCTCAAAACCCAAAGGACACAGGGACTATGAGAGCATGTGCCAGATTACCTTTACAACATCCTGAGCTAACTGAAAAAACTACAAGACACCCTGAAGGCTCTGTGCATGCCACAGGGCCTCGTGCATACCAGCCAGAAAGTGAACAACCTAATCATCCGCAACACCAGATTTCCAGAAAAGACTGCATGATCACACAGGTTCGCCATGGCAGAGGAAAGGATAGCTGTATGCATGGAAAGCAAAAGAAAAAAAATAAGGCTCAAAATTGTTTCAAGTCTAGATTTTAAAGCAAATTTCTTCAAGTATTTGAGCCAACCTGAATGTTTTAGATGTTGATATCAAGTAATTATGTTTAAAAGTATAAATTCTTGGCCCTGAATGCCTGTTTGTCAGCCCAAAAACCTGCCCTAAAGGGTATAGTTAGCACAAGGGACTTTTCAGGAGGTATAAAACCCACACTGTATCTATCTAATCCATCACAGAACACATGCCATGGAGATCAATGGGTTTGTCTGGGGAGAATCTGGAATATGCACCTTCTCAGCAGATTCTTAGCCGGAGGGTTGTTCTTAGTGGAGCTCCTCAAAAATAGGGCACCATGGGGTATACTCATTGCACTAAATGAGGAAAGGATTTTTCAGTGGCATGGAAGGCAGCCATGGACTGTTCTTTACAATAGAAACCTCCAAAGGTGACTCTTAATCACCTCCCACCCTCCCTCCAGCTGAATGTGAAGGACATTACCCTGTGGGAACCCTTGCATTGGGTTCAGCTGGTGGGAACACAAAGGCAAAGGCAACTAAGGAGAAAACACAAGGTCACACCTTCAGACCAGAACTTGGATTTGTGGATAGCAGAGAAACTTTGAAAAAGCCAAATGCAGGTTAACTGCATAAACAGCTCTGGGAAGCCAAAACAAGCCTGTCTCAAACAAACAAGGAAACAACCTGAGCCATGGGGCTTGCTCAGGCTCCACAGAGTCTGAACACAAGGCACAGAGTCGTGCTCCTTCTCCTCCCAAAACACACACACGTACATGTCATGTCTGCACAGCCCAGCAGCATATTTCAGCATCTTCTCCTTTCACATGACTATGCCTATTTGTGAGATCCCATTTGTTTGCATGAGCACATGAAAATAATTTTAAATAAACAAGTACTATATTAGAAATTACAGGCCAGAAGATGATTAACAAACCAGAAAGACCATTTTTTGTCTTCAGACAACCATAAAGTGAGAATAGTAGAACATTAATAACCACAGAGAGAAATGATGATGTAACCAACTGTTCCCACATGTCCCACCCCACCACTTACTTGTCCCCCTGCTCCCCTGCCCTACTGAACCTCACATACAGGTTAGTGACAAGGGAACATGCTGAAATGACTAGCTATTAGGATAAAGGCCTCTTAATCCAGGGAGCTAATCCATTTATACAGCACATAACTAACAACTGTGCTCAGAGAATGTTCTCCCACACTCGCATGCAGCAATGCCTGCCCACACCTGCCTCACAGCACAACACTACACAGCACATGGGGCCTGGGGTGGTGTCTGCAGGTTGAAGCTCAGAGCTTGTGATGGAGTTTGTCCTACCAACTTTGAAAGGGCCAGCCTAGGCCTCTACCCATGTGAACAGCTTGCAAGGAATTCAGAGGAGCCAGTATCCCCCATCTGGTGCTTTGCCCTTCCTCTTAAGTAGGTACATGGTTCCCTTCAGCACTGGTGACTAGCACTTGTGGATTCCAATACCCTGTTACATCCCCTTTGTCCACAACCTCATGGCTGCACATAGCTCAGGATGGCACAGAAGCTGGTCCAGAGAAGCCTCCCCAATGCGAAAAGCAATACAACCAATGCAGCAAACAGTGCTTTCCCCTGGACACTTTAACGTGCTGAGCTTCAGCATCTCCACTTGTCCACGGGTGCCAGCACAGGATACACGTTACTCCTACCAACTTTTTGAACCTCCCCTATGCAGGAGCAGTGATGTGCCAGCTCAGAGCCAGAAGCAGGCCACTACCCTTCCAAACAGGTGTTAGCAGAACACAGCAACCCTTAGAGCTGTGCAAGAACAACTAGTTGGAGAACTGCTGACCTCATGTATGCCACTCCATTGTCTGCATCAAGATCCACTTTCCAAATACTTGGAAATAAACTTTCAACTCAATACCCTGTAAGATCCACATCAGAGCCTGTATAACACATGCCAGTGCTTGTAACACAAATTTTAACACACAAATCATTTTGGTGTTTCCTTTCTTCAGTTCAGGATTTTGGCCCATCTCATGCTTACGAAACAGTCATGTCCAAGGACCAAGAGGGCTCATTCACCCACCACACTGGAGAAGGGCAAAAGTTCAGATCATATCATTAAAAGAAGAACGAGCAGAGTACAAAGGCAGACCTGAACGTCTCAAGGCCAACTTCATTAAGAACCTCTGTACAGAGAAAGTTGGTAATAAAAGCAAAAATTTATACTACATTTGTATGAATAGTTTTGAGGGTGTTTGAGTGATTTCGATGCTTGCATCTGGAAAGCAAATGAACCAATGCCTCAACACAGTACAGAGTTTTACACAGTGGACCAAGCAACATAGGCAAGTCTCACAGTTGCAGCAGTAGTTACTGCTGCTTTCTACTTCTAACCCTACCAGGAGCCACATCATGAGATAGCAATCTGATTTTTTCAGCTTCTTGAGGTTTACCATTTCACTCATCTGTAGGGTCTTTCCATAGGCTGTTTAGCATAACTGCCCATAGTAAAAGAGTCTGCAAAATGCAGACAGGAAGAATTAGCACATCAAAAATGCCTTTCACACTGCTTGTAGCAGTCAGACTTGAAAAGAACATTAGGTGTATGATGCAAGAAAAGATACAAGAATACTAAAGAGATGTTGCACTACAAGTCTCTCTGCTCAAAAAAACATTTTCCAAGAGCACTACTTCTACTGCTCATAATTACACTCATTCCTCTAACAACACTTAGAAACTAACAGAGCTGGCCATGTTATTCAGAGGATGACAAAATTATATTAAGTTGAAAACACATTAAGAGCTTGATTTGATAGTACACCAAATTCAGAACTACAATGAAAATACACATACCATGAGCTTACTGTGCTATTTCAATCAGAGCTCTAAACAAAGCACCACAGCTTAGGTTTCAAGACTTACATTAAAGTATGCTCAATATACAGCCTTATCTAGCCTGGTACACCATGCTCTTGTGTGAGGCTTGTCTGTCTTTCCTGCACAGACAGCAAACAATAGCAGTAACAGACTTTCCTGAACAAACATGGGGCATTCCCTGACCTATGGCAGTTTCCCCAGCTGTAAACCACATCGCCTGTAATCTAGCAAGTAACAGGTTTACAGCAGTAAGAAAACAAGACATCTGACTGCTCCATTTTAAGGATATTTCTACCTATACTAGGAACTGCACAGATCCACTACCTTTGCAATTTGGAAAATGATTTGTTAAACTGCTCCTTGTTTCTTAATCATATTATGCCCACATACCATCATGCCAGAGCCTACAGGAGTGTCTGATGAGCCTCTGAAGTGATATGCAAGATAGGGAGTTCCTAAAGTCTCCACAGGTAGGCAAAAGACTTATCTATGCTGTCAAAAATGAACATGCTTACAATAAGACTGCAAAGTAACTTGCCAAGCAATTCATGGTTTCATCCTTTGTATAACTGCCCAACCTATTTTTTCCATAATGAAACGCAAGTAGGTGAAATTATAGGTTGCAAGGATATGCCAGGATTTTAACACAAGCACATTTTTAGAATTAAAAATATAGTTTACCCTCACATAGACATTATCACAGACTTCTCATTTACATTAAGTTCCTAACACTCTAGACAATCCTCAGTTTTGCAAGTTCATTCCTATGGAAATTGCTTTGCATAAGCAAGGAAAGTCCAACAGGAGATTGAAAAGATTATTTCCAATGAGGAAAACCAGCAAACTTAATAGGGTTTCTCCTAAGTACCTTAATTTGTGCCATTTTTAATTTACCTGTGGCCCCCAGGACACCCATGCTTTTGAAACCTTGAATTTAGAAAAAAAAAAAGTAACTATGTTTTTGGCTTGGAGAGGGAGGGTTCATCTCTGACTTACTGGTCATCATTTTTTTAAAACCAATTGCAAGTCAACAAGAAGTGTGTATCTGGCAACACAGCTCTGGAGATGGGCAGGGAGTTTTAGAAGTGAATTTGCTCTGGTTTAGCTCAGTCTCCATCTACATGAGAAGCAGATGTCTCTGTTGAGTGCCTCCTCCTGTGAGACAAGCTGTGGACCAATGCCCAGAACTCCCATTGACATCAACAGGCTGAAAGAAAGTGCGAGCAGAGCCCAGCAGTGTGGTTCTCATGTGAACCAACATGGAGAGGTTAAGAGCTAAGGCAGAAAATCAGACCCCACACCAAGGACAGCTGTGTTGTTGACAGCCAGGCTGGCTACTCTACCATGGCAAAGCTTGCCTCAAAACCAGTATTTCCTAGAGCGTTTACTCTAGTCACAGGCTTGGCCTTAAAAGCTCAGCCAGCTTCTGCCTATTGAACAGTAATGGTTGCTGCATTTTCAAGTCTCAGACATGCTCTGGGACAAGCTGCTTGCTTTCAGTCTGCAGTGGCAAAACTGGAGAACACCCAGCATCAATAGTTAATCTGCACAATCACATAACCACCCTGTTTCTGCTGTTTCCAAACCTGCACAACCACCTCCCTCCTTCCTTCTCACTCACAGGCAGTGACCCATGGGGAGACTGCAGGATACAAAGCACACCCATGTCACCTCAAACACCAGTGCCAAGCCATGCTCTCCAAGGTCCTACTTCAGAGATATGGGGCTAAGCAGTGCCTGTGAAAAGCAAAGGGAAAAACCAAGCTTTTGCTTTCCATTCCTTGCTACTATCACTTCTGTGCAGTGCTTTGAACAAGTCTCTTACCATCTGATTTTTAAACAGTAGCAGCCTTGTAGGTGCTGACTTCTAAGACGCTGGTCACTTGTGTAAGTGCTTAAGCTGGGAATTCAACGCTTAGTGGTGGTGGTATGGTAGGAACAAAAGAAAAAGCCTAACCTATCTCTTCTGCTCTCTTCAGTTTCTTCATCTATATAATAAAGTCAGAAAAGCAAGCAGAGAACTGCCACCACCATCAGATGCTCTCTGGACTACATGAGGAATAACCAGCTTGGTTCTAAATAGCCATTTACCCTTTCCAGTCTCCTCAAGCTCACCTCACTGATCCTCTGAAAAAGTAAACTGTAAAGCTTTCTCCTTTTCAGAGAGATCCATTCATCTGCAGACCAAATACAACATGGGCAGTGACAGTATATGGTGAAGCTGCCTGCAAACTCCTTTTCTCCCCAGGCAACAATGAGATATTTGTATCACAATGAGCCACACACTGAGGGAGGAGTGGGAAGGGAGAGATATCTGCCCAACTCAACAGCCACACTGGGACCCAACCCAGGCAGCCCTTCTACTCCAGATACCAAGGCTAGGGGAGGTAAGGACAATCCAGCCTTATTCCAGAGAACAGCACTGTAGAGAAGGTCCTGACCTTCACTGCCAAGCAACATCTACTAACTGGTCTTGCTGGAAAGTATAAACAGGTTGCAGCAAAACTTCTTAATCTGCCAGGCCCTTGAGGCTACTTGGGCTGAATTCAGAGAGTAGGGAAGAGAATGTGCCAGCATTATCCTTCTGTACTGTACTGTGTCAAAACAAGAAACAAGACATCCTTTGGAAAACCTTCTTCAAGAAGGACCTGCAACAGCCAACACACAAGAGACAGAACAGGAATATGCTGCAGGATTGCCACCCTTAGGTATCCAACCCAGCACCCACTCTTTGACTGCCATTCACTCCACCTCAAATCACATTTTAACCAGTTGTGTTGTTGCTGCAGTTAAGATCTCTAGGTTTTGCTGAGTAATGTTTTTTGTGGCCTGCTGGCAGCCCACCATATACCACTGCCAGTAGATATGGGAGACTGGGTTTTTCCTTCTACTGGCTCACTAGGAATTATTTTCTGTAGTCCTTTCAGAGGCAAATACTAGAGGTCAAGACCCCAACCTTGTCTACTCATGTGCAGAGATTCTGCCAACCACTTTCAGGTGGGAAAACTTCAACACCCCCACCCCGCCCAAATTTGCTCCCTCCAGGCCTACCTACCCCTCAGAGTCACACCAAGAGTTCAAGCCTCACACAGTATCACCAGCATTACTCAGGACTTCTCCTTAAGCCACAACCCAAGGACACATGCCGGTGGTGCCCGTATGCCCATTTGATCTCCTCTCTCTGGTCTGCAGCCAAAGAATCAGCTTTAGTCTAATAACTTCTTACCATGCTTTAGAGCTTAAAAAAAAAAAAAAAAAAAGAAAGACAGCAGGATTGGGAAGGTAGCCAGCAAGCCTGCCAATCTAAATAAGCTGTTGGCTTTAACCTTAGGCTCATAATTTACTGCCACTGGTGCCAGGTGCTATATTGTCCCTTTGGGAATCTTAATATAACAAAATGACTCTCTCTAGCTCTGTTTCCACCCATTCTTACCCTCTTCTTCCCCTTCCTATCCCACAGATCTTTCTTGCCTTCAACACATACTCTCCCAAACCAGCCACATCTAATTTCCTTCCCTCATCTTCCTTTTCCTCAACCAAGCTCTCTAGTGCACTGCAAGTCACCCAACTTAATCCCCACTCTCATGATTCAAAGCAGCCCCTCAAGGAACTGAGTTTCAGATGTTTCAGGAGATGTTCTAGCTACTGTCTTACACTTGGAGACAGCCCAGATGCTACTTAGGTTCCATGGTAGTCCAAATAGCTATATTCACCAACATGCAAGCTCCCAGGAAAAGAACACAAAGTTACATGGCTAGGTACCCAAGTAAAAAGAAATAGATAAATACTTCCAGACAGAAGCACTCATAGTGGCTCACTTGTCCATCTCCCCCTTGAACTGTTGTCCCTTTGCATGCATTACAAAACCAGATCAAAAATGCACTCAGGCAAACAAAGAAGGAAAGGATTAAGGGACAAGACTAGAATTGTTTGGCCCTAGGAATGGACAAGCCAACACTCTCTGTGCCAGGGGCTGACACAATGGTGGAAGAGGTCTAAGGACAGATGCATGATCAGAACGAAAGTCTGCCAGCAGCACACCTGAAAGGTGAACATACTATCAACAGATGTCATGGGGCAGAACAGAATTGGAGCAGACTTACACAGAAATTAATTCTCTATTTCAACAATGTACAGAGAACATAGATCCCCACAGAGAAGCTGTTGATGTACAGGCTGGATGAGCAGACAGCAAGGTGAACTGAAAACTGGGTGAAGAGCTGAGCTCAGAGGGATGTGATCAATGGCACAAAGTCTAGTTGGAGGCCAGCAATTAGTGATGTACCCCAGGGATCAATATTGGATCCAGTCCTATTCAACATCTCTATTAATGATCTGGATGATGGGGCAGAGTGTACCCTCAGTAAGTTTGCTGATGACACAATTTTGGGAGAAGTGGTTGCCATCCAGAGAGACCTTGACAGGCTCAAGAAATGGACTGACTGGAACCACATGAAGTTCAAGAAGAGGAAGTACAAAGTCCTGCACATGGGGAGGAACAACCCCAAGCACAAGTATACACTGGGGGCCACCCAGCTGGAAAGCAGCTTTGCAGAAAAGGATCTGGGGGTCCTGGTGGACACCAGATTGAATGTAAGCCAGCAACGTACCCTTGCTGCGAAGGTCAATGGTATCATTGGCTGCATTAGGAGGAATGCTGCCAGCTGGTTGAGGAAGGTGATCCTTCCCCTCTAATCTGCACTGGTGAGGCCACACCTGGAGTACTGTGTCCACTTCTGGGGGTCCCCAGTACAAAAGCAACATGGAGGTACTGGAAACAGTCCAACAGAGGGCCACAAAGATGATTAAGGAGCTGGAGCATTTATCCTATGAGGAGAGGCTGAGAGAGCTGGGAGTGTTCAGCCTGTAAAAGATATGTCTCAGGGGGGACCTTATTGTGTACAAATATCTGAAGGGAGGACAGAGTCTGGTGCTCTTCAGTGGTGCCCAGTGCCAGGACCAAGGGCAATGGGCACAAACTGAAACACAGGAGGATGTTCCCTCTGAACATCAGGAAACACTTTTACTGTGAGAGTGACTGAGCACTGGCACAAGTTATCCAGGGAGGTTGCAGAGTCTCCATCCTTGGAGATATTCAAAAGCTGTCTGGACATGGTCCTGGGCAACTGGCTCCAGGGAACCCTGCTTGAGCAGGGGTTGGACAAGATGACCTCCAGAGGTCCCTTCCAACCTCAACCATTCCATAAGAATGCTCTAACCACTGTCATGGTGTTTGATGCTGAAAGTTTAGGAATAGGACTAGATTATCCTACCTGCCTTGCCCTTGGCATTTACAAGGTGGCACCATGGCAGCAGGTGAACCATACCATCAGTGAAGTGAAGACGTAGTCAAATCAGTTGCCTCCTTCAGGAAAGGAGGAAATCATTACCCTTTCTAGAAAGCAGCTAGGCCAAGTTCCACATGGGTTACAGTTCTCATGCTCTGACTCATCCAGTCCCAGCAGCACATGGGCACTTCCATTACAGCATGTTTTTGCATGTATTAGCCATCCAGGGAACACTTAGGGTACACAGAGAAAGAGAAAGATATTTCTTCTGCCTAGCAGAGTCATAATTGCCTCCTCATGGCAGGGCAGGGTTCCTCATGTCTTCCCTTGCTATTGAGTCTTTCTCTACCTCCCAGACAGCACCCTTCCTTCCCACCCTCCCTTTCTCCATCACTGTCAGACTACAAATGCATTAATCAGCAAACCAGACATCAGCTGGGTGGCACTGAGCTGAGTCTTTATAACAGACATCAAACCAGAAGAAAATATCTCCTCAGCTCCTCCAAAGGCACAAAGAATGAGACACCTCTACCACACCCCATCACCCACTCCTAGTACATGTCTAGAGTCCCAGAACCTCCTGCCACAGAACTGCATCCTTGCAGGCAAGTAGACCAGACAATCTAATCAATCATTTTCAGCCCCAAACTTTCTCATGCTAGGATCGCCTTGCAGCAGCCAGGCATAGCATTTGTTTTGCTGGCTGCTTCAGTGCCAAATGCTGGCAGGGGTGAGATAGACAGGGGTTTCTGTACTGGAGGAACAGCTGCTGTAGAATATTTTTGGGGATAAAAAAATAAAAGCAAAATTGCAGGAGGTTACCAGAAGCAGGATTTCTCATTCTGTAATGGCGCAATCGGTTTCTGCAACAGTTTCCTTATTATATTGCTTCAAGCAGCACTCTACTGCACCCAGGGACAAAGAACTGCTATGGCCCAACTTTTCACACCTGGGAGAGAAGTTCTGGCACTGGGCCCCTTAGGAAATGGTGTAAGCCATTACACTCAGCACAGGCCCCTGAACTCCACTCAGTCACTCTGGAGAGCAAGGCCCAGGGCAGAGACAGTGATGAAACTACCACCGGCACCAGCAGTGGGTTTTCCAGCACTCCCTCAGCACAGATGCAAGTTCAGACAGGCAAACAGATGATAACAATTTTCAGGAACTGACAAGGCCTAGATTCAAATGGGAGGCTGAGAGGTGAAAAGGACTTGCAAGCTCACACATTCTCTATCTGGAAGCTATTTGTCAAGTCCTGAAGCGACAGGCAAGGGCAAAGCCCAGCTGTGCTAAGGATATGGAAACCTCACCCTGTAGCCATTAGCAGCCCAAAGCCCAGACCCCAGTGTACCAGAGGTCACACACTGGTCTTTGGTCACATGTGGTAAGTGGCATCCTGCAGCCTCTGTGCAACCAGTATTGGCCCAAAGAAAGCTTTCAGTCCCGATCACCCTACCAGGCCCAGTCCAACCAAAATGCCAGTATCCAAATATTCAGCAGAAGGACTGTTGGGCTTGACATTTCACAGCTGAGCCCAGACCAGGGCTCACACTGTACCCAGGCCACTTTCAGTGTCAAGCTGTCATGGTTTAAGCCCAGCCAGCAACAAAGCACCAGGAGGCCACTCGCTCACTCCTCCCTGCCCCCTCCGTGGGATGAGGAGAAAATATAAAGAAAAGCTCATGGGTTGAGACACGGACAGGGAGGGAGCACTCACCACTTAGGTCACAGGCAATGAACAGACTCAACTTAGGGAAAAAACCAAATCAATTTAATTTACTGCTAATAAAATCAAAACAAGGATAATGAGAAGTAAAACCAAATCTAAAAACACCTTCCCCCCACCCCTCCCTTCTTCCTGGGCTCAACTCCACTCTCGGTTTTCTCTACCTCCTCTCCTCCAGCGGTGCAGGAGAAGAGGGAATGGGGTTTGCCGTCAGTTCATCACACATTGTCTCTGCCTCATTGTCTGTCTTCCTCCTCAGGGGGAGGACTCCTCACTCTTCCCCTGCTCCAGTGTGGGGTCCCTCCCACAGCAGAGAGTTATCCACAAACTTCTCCAGCATGGGTCCTTCCCATGGGCTGCAGTCCTTCAGTCACAGACTGCTCCAGCATGGGCTTTCCCATGGAGTCAAAGCCATCTTTGGGGGCATCCACTTGCTCCGGCATGGGCTCCTCCACGGGCTGCAGGTGGGCATCTGCTCCCCCACTCACCTCCATGGGCTGCAGGGGGACAGCCTGCCATCTCACCATGGGCTGCACTGGCAGCATCCCCTCCTCCAGTGCACCTCCTCCCCCTCCTTCTTCACTGACCTTGCTGTCTGCACAGGGGTTTCTCTCACGTTCCACTCCCCTTTCTGCTGCAGGCTTCCCTTCTTAAATCTGTTATCCCAGAGGTGCTACCACCGTTGCTGATTGGGTCAGCCTTGGCCAGCGGTAGGTCTGACTTGGAGCCGGGAAAGCTTCTAGCAGATTCTCACAGGAGCCACCCCTGTAGCCCCCTCCCCTGCTACCAAAACCCTGCCACACAAACCAGGATGAAGTTTCACTCACCCATCATGCACTGGAACTACTCATCCACCAAAGGGGTGCAGTGTCTGCAGTGAGAAATCCAAATGTTAGCACAGGATGTGTTTTTCCCTTCTGTGCTGGCCTTTTTCATCTTAGCATCTCAAAGCATTTTAAATAATGCATTAAGCCTCCATAAGACAATGGTATATATATTATCTACTCATACATGCAGGCAAATCATGGTAGAAAGATTTCACAACTTGCTCAGAACTACTTAGTGACTTCGTAGCATAACTGGAAATACACCCACGTACCCAAACTCTCTGCCTTGTACTTTAAAATGATGCTTTCCTTACCAGCCACTTACCCACACATAAACAAGGACAATTTGGATTGCTCATTGTGCCAATCCAAAGCTGCTCTCCTCCAGGAGAGATCTCTTATGATCTCTCTCCCTGCAAATGCTACACTCTGACCTCAAGCTGCTGAAAGATTTCAAAGGAGCTTCATGCAGTCCTACTGAACAGCACAGGAGGATGGACCCTTTACTTCCTCTCTATCTGTTTACACAACATGCCAAGACCAATTAGTCTCATCTCCCGGGAACAAGCTCAGCAGCTCCAAGGAGTCTTTGTGACACCCTGGACTTCCTTACACTTCAGCTGACCCTTGCACCCCTGATGCCTTCACCTTGAGCCAATAAAGGATGCCCCTGGTCTCCTTGACCTTGTGCTCTCAGCATTGCCAAAAAAGCCAGATCTGCTGGCTTAACAGGGTGGCAGCAGCCACAGTCCTTCTAGTACATGCACGGCCTTTGTTAAATAGTAAGTGACTGGCAGCCAGGCCTGCGTGTAATGATGCTGTTGTCCAAGGACTATGATCAAGGCGTGGCTGGGAGAGGGCATTCGCTGCAGTAATGTGGGTGTCTGCACAGGCCAGGGTATTTCTGCCCAATTAGGGCAAAGGAAGAAATCTTCTGAGCTAATTTTCTAGTCCTTTGGAGGAGTGAAGAAAAGCATGCATTGAATTGCCCTTGCTCAGCCTCAATAGAGAAGAGACTGAGTGGCCAGCTGACCAGCCAGCCAGGGTAGAAAATACACCCACCAACTGTCCAAACTCATGGCTGGGGCACAAAAGGGCAGAATCACTGCCCCATGAAGCTGGAAAGACATGGCCTGGCACCTAACCAGAGTAGGACTTTTTAAACCTGCTCCTGTGCAGGTTTAAACCTTTCCTGCTGAGGAAGGCTGAACTGAAAGGCCCAGATGGAGATTTCCATTTATCTACAGGCCATGGAGATAGAAGCACAGCAATTCCCTAAGCCCTTTAAAAGCACTCAGATTGCCCCCAACCCACTTGTCTCTCCCAAATTTGCTCCCCTTCCTTACCAAAAGGCACCCGATCACTGGAACACACGAAGACATTTGGACACCACGTGCCACTGATCCATGGCCTTCCTGCAAAAGCTGCCCTGTTTGTTCAACCCTAAGAATAGCTAAGCATCCCAACACAGAGCCACTTCACACCAAAACTCCCTGGACCAATTTTCCATCACCATCCAACATAAACAGGATTTGATGCAAAGGCAAAACACTTGGCTTCTCTTCATCCACCCCTGAGTAACCACATCATGCACTCAAAAGCGTTGTCTTGTCTCAGAACACATTTGCCTCTGGCACAAATTATTCTTGCCTGATATTCTTTGTCATCTGTCAGCTCCACAGAGCTGCAGGAATGGGAAGTAAGGCTTAGGGACAAGAGTGAAAATCCACATCTGCTGCTCAAATAGAGCTTCCAACTGATCACGCTTTTCAGCTGTATTCTCATGGGCAAGCACATGATAGTAAGGATAAGAATCAGGATAAAGCAAGAATAGCTTTATGTTCAGAGCCCAGATGAAGCCTTAGAGTAGCCAGTTTAATATTATCATTCCTCATTTGCATTACCTGACTAAAAAACGCATGATGCCAAGTGCTGCCCAGGCAGTTAATACAAGGCATTTTTGTTGGAGAATGAAAACAGACCAAGAAAAAGAAACACCCTGGTCCCATTTTACAAGTGGGGAATTGAGGTACTGAACAAGACTTGCACAGCTTCATACAAGTATTTTGTGGTAGAACTCAAAACAAAACCCAGATTTCAGATCCTGTCACAAGACATGAGATCACTGATTTTAGCTAAGCTGATGGGAATCCAAATGTAGTAGAAGACTGAATCTACAACATTATTATTTCTATCATGATTTTTGTAGCAGAAACAAGTACAGGTAGCAAGCAAGAAGTCATCATAAAGCTTCAAGATGTTACTAGTTGAAAATTAACCAATTAAAGCTATAAAAATAATACAAGTGACCAAACACTGTTACAATACTCAGGCTGCATCTCACTTTGTATGTTTCCCCTCCAACCCCCCCAAAAAGTACACTTTTAAATTAAAACCACTAGCTGAATATCCTTTTTTTAATAACAGGGATTCCACAACCTAGAAGTGTTAACAACACCTATAGCAAAAATGTCATTTAAAACACACACCCCCACATCTACCTCAGATTTCAACTTCTTTTGCAAAAATCTTTGCCACAATTAATCCAGAAGTGTAAAGAGCAGATGGATCAGGAAGCAAATCATTCTCACAAGGCTTCCCAGAAAAACCACAACAGTTTGGAAAGTTTATTTAAATTAGCCCATAACCTTTACCAGCACACCCCCAAACACACTGCTGAAAGGAACTTAAGGCAGACCAGGTAGATGCTATGCATGGGATCCAAGTCAGAGAAAGCACCTGGGCCAGAAGGAACACTTCTCTATTTACTCACATGCAGTTTGAAAAAAAGAAGGCTGGGTACAGGCTTACCAGCTTTCTTCTCCTCTCATTAGGATGACAGACTAATTAGTCTGTCAATATCAGCAGAAGATTTGGGTGATGTGAAATGCAAGACTGGGCCTTTTGAATGTTTTGTGAGCAGGAACTTGGCTAGAAGGGGAAAGAGGGGGCGAGGAAAACTGTACTAAACCACAAGTCTCTGCATTATGTATTCATGCAATGTATGCTGCCAGCAGGACTGAGAACAAGCAGCAATGTAATGAGGAAATGGAGGGGGTCTCACTTATACATCTGGGAAAATAAAAACATAGTCCTTTCTTTTAGTGGATCCATCTTGTAGACTTAAAGGGAGTGTTTTTAGTGAGGTTAAAACTAGTACATCCAACCAGAGGCAGTGAAATTCTTCCCTAATGAGAGGAAATTCAGAACTGAAAATAACTTGTCTAACTTGCTGCAATTTACAAGGGTCAGCAGTTGTCTGCAGATACTCTTTCCAGAACAACAAATAATGAAGAGCAACCTGAAATATGAACTCTACAGCAACACCTTCTGAAAGAGAGGCACCAGATGGGCACTGTGCAGGGCAACCCACCCCACCGGTACCAGGCATGTCCCATTTCCCAGCCTCCGCAGAGATGAGGCAAACTCCTAGCATTCACACACCTCAATCCCAGGTCCCTACAAAAGTCCTGCAAAATCAAGAGTAACTGCATCTAGAGCAAACTGTAAACAGTTTGTATTTTTAAAGTGTTAAGATAAAAAGCACTGGTTTACATTGCTGTAAAACTCCTGGGAGTCATAAAAATACCTGGGCTCAAGGAGGTGAACAAGTGTGGAAATATCTATCATCAAGTCTACAACCACTTTGATCACAAAGGTATTTTTTTACATATCCCTAAGCAATTAATTTATTTTGGAGTAAATGGTATGGGTTAGATCATGGCAGCAGGGGTAACTTGACAAAAGTGAAGTCCAGTGATTTTGTTCCTGTGTCATGGAACAAACTGGACAGTATGGGTGCTGCCTTCCTAATGGGGGTAGCAAGAGAACAGCCCAACTGTAGCAAGAGCCACTCAAGTAGCAGCAGCTTTACCTCTAAGAGAGTTATCTACATCTAGGCCTAGTTTATCCTAGACAGCAGAATTACCAGTTACGCCCCTGAAGACATGATCACAAGAAGCAACCCTATGAATTTACTGAACCCTGCCTCAATAACCCTTTTCCATCTTTGCTTACAACACCTCTCAAGTGATGCGGCTTTCCGCATATGAAGTTCTGCCTTACCTGCTGCATTTTTTCCAGGTCAAGGCTGGGCCTGCTGACCTTATCCCCGTATCCTTGTCGATGTCTCTTACAAGGCATGACTTGCTCAAGGCCCGCCCCAACACTTGTGAAGATTAAAGGTCTGGAGGCTGGGCTCCGCACCAGGGGCTGGAGTCTCTTGGGAGGGGAGGCACTGAACAGCACAGGGCTTGGGCTGGCGTACAGGCCATCAGCCTGCTCTGCCACAGGCTGGAAGGACATCGCGCACAAGTTCTTCACTTCTTCATCACTGGAGGAGGTATTGTTGCTGTCGCTGCAGCAGGCAAGCCTGCTGACCTGGGACCACTTCCGCTTCTCAGCAGCAAACTCTCGGTTGATGCGCTCCAGCTCCTCTTCTGAGCTGTGGCGGTCAAGGCTGGCATGGAAGAGGGCCCGAACCTTGCAGCATTGGTTCTCCTGGTTCTGGAGCTGGTTGGTGGCCAGAGGGGTCAGGGTACAATTCCTTCTTCTCTCTGGTGGGAGGAGAAGATAAAGGAGTGGCAGGGCAGATCTGTGTCCCACGCCCTAATAAACTGGGGCTGCTTTCTCCTGACCTGTTTTTTTTTAATCTCCTCCCAAGTAAACTTTTGAGCTCTTTTCCCACCTCTTCTTCCTCAGAAGAAACACTCCCCAGCTGAATGCTTCCCTTTGGAAGTTTCCAGACCTTTGTTTAGACCTGACTGCTAAACATCCCCTCGCAAGATGTCACCTGGAATTCTAGCTGCAGAGCAAGAACATGGACCTGCCGCCCACCTCATCCCCTGCACGTGAAGAAGACATGATCTTACAAATGCGTTAGGCACTTGCCTCTAGCTAAAAACATTAAGTTCTAGTGACCAGTTCTCAAGGCAGAGGAGGCAAGTTACATTATTCTAAGCAGTATGTCTATGGCTCAAATAGAGATCTGGTTTCTGGAGGTTGAAGTCCTCTTTCTATTACAAGGCTTGTCACATAAGAGAGCCTGCTTTCAGCCATAAGCTGGGCACGCTTTACCTGTTCTGCTGAGCTCCATGTTAAGCATGTGAAGCAGGGATTTGAATTTTGATAGGACATGTCCTGTGGGTCAGGAATTTAACTTCTGCCTTTGCATAAGAATCTACTTGAATTTGGCTAAACAATGATAAAACACAGGGCATGCGCAAATGGCAGAGACTTAACATAGCTCAACAGATGCATTTATTACAGATTTCACCCTGCAGCTCTAAGCTGCTTCATACTAGAACCAAAAACAACAACAGAGCACATGTCTATCAAAGACCCTCGCTAGAGATTCAAGAATAGGACTGCTCAATACCAACAGTACAGGAGGAAGGAAGCGAGCTAATCAATGAGTCCAGGGGAATGAGGAAAGTGAAGGTCAAAACTCAAAATGGCAAGAAAGAAGAAACCTAGAACAAAGATGACAGGTGCACAAGCATAGAACAGAAGACAAATTTTTAGTTCCAGCTCTGCTGCTGGCCCAATTGTAGACCTTCTCTGCCCCATGTTGGCAGCACTGGGACCTTAACATGTGGTTAACAACTTCCATCTCTGGTAAGAAAAGTGTGACTGCAGCATCGGATAATACCAGCTTCTCCCTGTGATGTCTCAAAGACTTCAAGGTGACTCATTTAATGCATCTGGTTGTGGTACACTGGGGACAGAGAAGGAGGCACTTCCAAGAGCACAAGTGAAAAGCAAAATGGACTTCAGCTGTAGCATCCCAGGACCCTCCTATCTCATCCCTTTACCTCTGTCGATCTGAGCAAGTTCCTGGTTCTCTCCCTCAGAGTCATCGCTGTCCTCATCACTTGGGGGGTAGGAGATCTAGGGGGCAAGAAGAAAAGGCTTCATCGTGAACACTGATTACTTCCCTGCTGCTGCCCAAGTCACTTCCCCCACCCTCCCTCTCTCATATCCTGCAGGCGTCCACCCCACCTAATCACACCACCGGGCTGTAGCACCTCCCTATATACACATCCTCATCTCCCAACCTCAAACTCCCATCGTATCCTCTTAACTTGCAGCAACACAAAACACACAGCCTACCACTATCTCTACCTTACTCCACCGCCAATTCTTTCCCAAGCACAACACACACACCTTGCCCTCAGCTACCCAGACATGCAGCTTATAACCTTCATGGCCTACCTACATCATGTAGACAACTAAGTTTCCCACTGCCCAAATAAAGACACATCCTGTCAACAGCACTATCATCTTGCAAGGCACCCACAAATGAAGTTGCATGTTAACTTTAGCCATCCTATGTATGTACCCACACTTCCCCCTCGAAGGCACACACACATAAGCCAAAGAACAGATTCATCTTGCTTTCCTACACGACAGCTCTGAAGAATGTAATAGCAATAAAAGAAACAGGATTTCACAGAAATGCAAACAATAACATTATGCTGTCCCCACCAGCACAGAATCTTACAGTACCACTGAAGACCCTTAAATACTCCAAGAGTAATGACAATTCACATATTTTGTCTGTCAGGAATTTTCAGGAACATTTGCTCTGGGTCACCCAACAGACTTCACCAAACCACTTGCTGTATACCCAAATCCCCACTTACTCAAAACATGTTTGTCATGGTTTAACCCCAGCCAGCAACTAAGCACCACACAGCTGCTTGCTCACTCCCCCATCCCACAGTGGGATGGGTGAGATAATTGGGTCAAAAAAAAAAAAAGAAAATTCATGGGTTGAGATAAAGACGGTTTAATAGGACAGAAAAGAAGAAAATAATAATGATAATAATAATAAAATTACAATAATAAGAAGAATTGGAATATACACAATGCAATTGCACTTAAACTTGGTAGTTGCCTCGAGAAGGGTTGAGAGATCTAAAACCAAGCTTTTGTAGGTCAGATAGATCCCACTGCTGCTGAGTTTCCTACATAGAGGAAACCCTACTTACCTTGTTCCTAAAGTGACTTTTGTTCTGCTGCATAGAGCATACCTGGAAGTTATTAGATCAAACCTCTGAGCTATGCAGCTTAGTATGTGTCTCTAGCAACGGCCAAAACCAAGTAAGTCAAAGGAAAATGCAATACTTCAAAAGAAACCTTTCTAAGAGGCAGTTCTGGAATAACAAGATCATTGCAAAATGAGCTTTATTATTCCTTACACCTTTTTATTCATAATAACAACAAACATTCCCATCATTCTTAGCTGAGTCTCACAAGCTGCTTGCCCACAACAGAATTCAGTGGCAATAGGTTTCAAAAGGTTACATGCTGTGTTTCCATTTCAAAGTGTCTGATGTGCTGTGCTTGACTTTTATAGAAGGTAAGGCAGCATGAAACCATTACACTGATATGGACCCATTTCACCTCCACCACTGTTCCTAGGAAAATGTTCTTGGAGAGTTTCAGCCTCCCAGAGACCCAAAAGAGCAACTACGCTTAACTAGGGGCCTATGAAAGACACATGTAGCTGATGCAGAGAGAAAGGAATAGTGAAGAAATTCTGACTGATACTGAATTTGACAGCTATTAAGTCAACACACCTATTTTGTGACAACCCTCCAGGATCATCTTTGGGGTTTTGTTCCTCCACAAGAACTGTTGCCACCTTTTTTTCTCCTCTTTTTTTTAAAGCTACCTTTTGTCCTTCTATATTTATATAGCCCTTTAAGAAATCAGAAAATATTTTCCTTCCTTGCTAGTCTTTAAACTACTCTCCCAACTGTCAAATGATGAATGGGGAAAGTGGCACAGATTTATCCCCATTGCTGATATTCTTTAAGAAAACACAGGGGGTTGTTTTTCCCACCACAACTACAATTTTCTTGTATATATTCACACACACGTCATTTAATAAAAGGCAGCTGGCACTGAGGAACACTGCCAAATTAACAGACTTCTAGTTGCCCCCAGAACAGGTATAATACCTTGTTTGTGCCATAGTAGTTCATAGAGAGGACAGCTGACACTGAGGTGCCATTGTGCTAGCTGCTGTACAGACAGACAGTGGTCCTGTCTTCATTACAAAAGCTAAGGCTCCAATTCTAACTCAAGAGGTACTGACCTTAGTCTGTGGCTCATTCCCACGTAAAAGCCTTTCATTTGGACAGGGTTTTCAGTGAGGTTAACGACTCTGCCTGGGAAACCTATTAGCTCCAGTTTTTGTACTATGTAAATGTCAATACACGGCATGGTGCTGCTTCCAAAAAAGAGGCAATGACATCTAGCACATGCAGGTCAGAGAGCTGCTGCACAATGTCACTGGCTTGAGATGCTTAAAACAGGAATTGGATTTGAGTCAATGAGTGACATTTTGAAGGTCTTTGTGTCTACCGGTCCTGGGCTTCCAAAATATTCACTCCTCCCTGTACAAGAGCAATTTTTCCAGCCCCTAGTCTCATATAGATAACTCTCCTCTGCAAAGTCCTCCCCAGTCCCACAGGCAGCCCAAGACTAATCCCCTGTGAGTTGCCTCGAACACTTCTCTACAGGCTTTGTTCAGAGCACCTGCAAGAGAAAAGAAATCTCTTTCAAACAAGATATAGAGTCTGTGGATTTGGTCCCATAGTATATCCCAAAGAAATTAAAGCGGTAGGACAATATGAAAGGCTTCATGGAAAAAAGAGGCTCCCATGGTCTTGCTAATCATCCTCCTGATGCTAGCCATGGAAAAGTAAGCACCCGCTCCTTAACCAACTGCAATTTTTATGAGCAACATCAAATGCTTTTCAGAATCAAGGCAATTAGAGACACCTATCGAGCCACTTTTCTTGACACCCACCCTTTCTTTTGGAAGAACATACCAGTAGCACACTCCTCTTAATATTCAGACTTGGTGTCTCCCATTATTTCCACTGGTGTCATTACACCCTTGCTCTAGACAATACCCTCAGAAATTAGGATATTTTCACAGTATACATCACAGGCTAACCACAAAAAAAAAAGCCTTAAAATCCAGCAATTGTGCATTTTGTGCATGAATGAAGTAAACAGATAAGACTCAGAAGTCACATTGCTTCTGATGTCCCATGACCTGCACTGTCTCTCAGAAGTCCTCTCATCTCTGAGCAAATACGCTCCTACTCGGTCTTCCTTCACATCTTTCAGAGACATCATCATTTTGCTCCCATTTGTCATTTAGCAAGGTCTTCTATTTTAGTATTGCTACATTCTCTTTTTATTAGTAAATTCTTCCACAAATTATATCCTGGTTGTGGGAACTGAAGTCTCCCAAGCTCCTATACATGAGACCCTAGCTCCCACATTCCCTAACAGAGAACCATCGTTCATAGCTGACTAACCATTAATCTTAGAGTTGAAATTTTACACATGAAACTCCTTGCCTTAATATACCACACAGGCAAAGATTAATGGAAGATCAAAAAAAGGGTTGTCTATCTGTACAGATAACAAGAATTTCCAGAAACCATGAAGATACAGGGAATCAAAGACTAATGCTCTGACTAGTTGGAGATAAATGCTCTCTCCCTTGACTCTTCCCAGGCTTTAACAGTAACACCTTCCCCTCTTCAAAAGCATTCCACTAAACACAGCGGTACTGTGTTCAGGCCTCCAGCCTCCCTTGCACTGTCCCTGTCTTGTATTAGCCTCAGATTTATTTTTGTCCGAGGCAGCACAGCCTTGTTTTCCTCACAAACTCAGGACTGTGACACTGCTAAAGCAGAAATCTTGATCTCCATGTCAAAGATACCATTAGAGCATGGCTTCATTCACAGCATACAAATCACAAAACTGTTTAGATTGGAAGACACCTCTTGGTATCATCTAGTCCAAGCCCCTGCTCAAGCTGGGTCAACTAGAACTGGTTGCCCAGGACTGTGCCCAGTACACTTTGTACTTTAACATGCAAAATTAAAGAGAAGAAAATCAATTCACATAGATGTGTGAATGTTTACAAGCCATGATATAAAACAAGCCAGAAAAAGGACCGGTGCCCATCCACCATCCAGTCTTTCTTCAGGAAACGCATCAGATCTGAAGTTCAAAGACAGCAGCCTCCTGTTGATGAGGATCTCAGTCTTACACCTGGGTCCTTCAGCTCCAGCACCAGACATGCCTTCTGGCAGGCTAAGGACTCCTACCATGCCAGATGGAAACACGGACAAACTTCCCCATGCATTTGATTTTTGCATCAATCTCCAGTAAGAAAAGATGGGTTTGTGTAGAATAACCAGATGGTATTTAAGGAGAACTGAGTATAAAGCTTATACCTTTGAGGGAGATTTAACATGAAAGACAAACTAGCAGATATAAGAAAAAGCTAGAGATGGAGAAAAATCTTTGTCATTCTCATCACACTGCTGCTTGTCAACTGAGTAATGATAACTAGCTCAGCCAGAATTGCCCAGCTCCTAAAGGGTTCTGCCACCCTTAAAGTCCTGAAATACAGCAGACAATAAAAAAAACCTCACCCTGTTAAAGTGGAGTTCCTCTTGGTTTTGCTTACAGAAAAGAAATTAACATGCCATCATATGATCAAAAGTATTACATTAAGAATCATCTGGGAGCTCACAAAAGAGAAGGGAATCTCACTTCCAAGGCAGAACAAATCTCTCCCAACAGGCTTCACTTAACGGCTGTATTGTTCTAAAAAACTTAACACCAACGGTGTGGCTTGGTGCAGTGGAGGGTGTGTGCGTGAGGAGCAGGTAAAGTAGAGATACAACTGACTACAGGCAACCCCTCATTCCCGGCTTGAATCAAGAATGCACGCAGGCTGGAGGGCATCATTCCCAATCTCCCTCTGGGAGGGAGGGAGCTTACCTCCAGGGAGGTGGCTTCCCCAGCAGCTGCCTGTGCTGCTGCATATAAGGCAGTTTGCAACACAGGCTCACTCACATGAGCCCTGGTACTCCAGGGAATCTGTGGAACCAAGTAAAGCCCCTTCCAAGTGCCCTGGAAAGAGACTTTGCTGACTTGGTCTCACGCACTGGTTCCTGACACAAAAGCAGAAAGGGATGATGACCTCACCAATGACTACTGATATCTCTGCTATGGGGAACCAACTTCCATTTCTTCCAACTTCAGATTGGGGAAATTAAACTAGTGTTCACTTACCTTCTCCCTGCCACACTTCCTGCAAAGCAGCTGTTAGAGACATCAGCATCCTACAGCACAGGGCTCTGCTACCAGCTCTCCTCTGTCGCAACTGCTTGACTCTAGTAAAAACATTTTACTAAGTTTCCGCAGTGTTATTTTTCCAGGTCAACAGTTGACATGGGACACTGCCTGATCTTGAATGAGGGAGGCGCCATCCTCTCAATTAAAAGAAACTCCGAATTAGAGTGGGAAAACAAGGGAGATTATGAGACACTGACAGGTAGTTTTGAGCCATGGAACAATGTGAGGAAGAAGGAAGGAATGAGTCAAACAGACCTTCAAATTACATCTAACTCCTCTCCCAAGTTCTCCTTTAAATTTTATTTTGGAGATATTCAGCATTACAAGGACAATTTATACTAGTAAAACAGGCTGTAATGCTTGCTCTCTCCTCAAGAAAAGCAGCAGAGTTAGAGATTAAGTTCAGTTCAGCCTTCAAACATCCACAAGTGAGATACGACTGCCCAGACTAGATCTGGCTTTTACAGCTGGGGTTCTTCAACAGCTAAACTTCCAGCCAGAACAGTCCAAACTAGGAAAAAGCTTTCTGAAGTCTTCTTTTCTATTATTATTTTCCTTTTTAATTTTCATAACAGCTCTGCCTTCAACTTCCTTTCCCCATTTCCTTGCAAATGGCTACAGTTCAAACCCAGGGTTCATAACTGTTGAACATTGTCCTGCTTGACAGAGCAGCTGCCTGGCTGCATCAGTGAAAGCAGTGATGGGCCAGTGGGACACAGCACTCCGAGGCCCTTGTTTTCCAGGCCTGCTCCATGCCAAAGACAGCAAAATTCCTATTTTTGTAGGAATGCTGCACATTTAGTCAGACACGTCATCTTCTGCATGGTCCTAGAGTCTACCTAACCGTCAGCGGTTTCACAGATTTAAGGGAAGCAGAGAGTCACTCTAGGTAGCCAAGTCTGCATTGTTTTAACAATACAGATGCCATTTTTGCTGAATGCTTACCTTACACAGACACAGGCAAATATGGTGACTGGCAACTCTCAGGGTGCAAGTGGTGGGAGTCATTAACCACAGAACATGGAAACTGAACTTCTGTTCTGAGGAACAACGACTGAACTTGATTTCCAGAAGCATGGGCTTAAGTTGGGTTACCTAGATCTTGAGAGGAAAGCACTAGGCTTACACAGAACACTGAGGAGATTAGTGGTGGGTGGGTATGAGAAGGCACATGTGTGGTCCTCTTACTGTTTTAAATCCTCTCCCTCATGCTTCTGTAATTCCACTAACAAATTAATACACATGTTTTGAACATACTGTTTGCATGACAAGATTATGTTTATCTACTGCCTACAGCTCCTGGAAAGAAGTTACACCTGTGGCCAAACCTGACTAGAACTACAGAGATGACAGGGCACTGCCCCAGGCTTGGGGATCCTCATTTTGCAAGTGGAGTGAATCAGAGGACTCCGTGCAGACACAAGTGCAGTGGGGCTGGCTTCAGCACTGGGAAGGGGCACAAAGAGACTGGTCAAAACGAGTGACCAGTTCAGGCCAAACCCACAGAGCACAGCTGGACTCTCTGCACTCTCTCATCTGCCCTACATCAGTTCTCTTGCAGCAGTCAGAGCCTGCATCAAACCTCCTTTTCTAAATCTCCCCCTGTTCTTCCTAGGGCTATGCTGAGATGATTTTGCAGGGGAAGACTAAAGATAAAAACACCGTGGGGTGGGGGTGCAGATAAAAAAAACCTAGCAAGTCCCAATGCCTTGCCATTGCTTCAGAAAAGTATGGTATACAGCACCAATGAGCCTATGGCACATGAACACATGGACTCCATAGTCACCAGAAACATCCGATGTTCTCTGATCACAGGGAAGCGAATGCAGCTGATGTCTACAGTTGAGACTCCTATCCACCATGGGTCTGTTCTCAAAAGCTCCAGGCAAATATTGTTAGAAGAGCAGAAGCAAGACCATACTTCTAAATTCCACCCAAGATAAACCTCCAAAAGGCAGTACTTGCAAAAAGACGAGAACAGACTCAGTTCTACCCAGCAGAGACCAATGATATAGGCACCCACACATATGCACATGCTCCTCCCACCAGCCATCAAACTTGCGTGACAACAGAAGACACAAAAGGAATGCTATCTACTAAAAAATGCTTTTAAAAGCCTCCTAGGCAGAAAACACCCAGACTCTGGTCCTTAGCACCCCAAATACTCCAAATCTGAGAGAACTCCATTCAGTTTATTTATCCTCAAAGCCACTGAGAACCAGAATCTCTCTGTATAAACATGCTTCAGTCATGTTTGGGGCCATGATTTCATAGGTCATGATGTTAGACCTTACAGATAGAACAAGGTCATTACAGCCGTCACTCAGCAGGTGGATGGGGTCTGGCAACAAAGGTGTTACTGCTAAAGTAAGGCCTTTAATCCTCCAATTTCCTCCTCCCCTTCCCAGACCACAATGTGTTACAAAATAAGACTGCTTCTGCAGTACAGGGGCCAGAGGAATGCTGCAGCTCCATGCTGTGATATGTATCATCCTTTCTGGTAGCAAGAATTTTTACAAAATTCTCAAACTATCCCTATGTTGTTATCTTAATAGGCTGGTTAAGGTTTATAGCTCTTACTGTGGCAACAGAAACCATACACTCCTTCAACTCTACTCCTACCTGCAAGTGAAGCTTCCAGAAGTGCCATTTCCCATTAAGTCTCCAGCAAATCTTCTACTCTCCTCCCACCACTCAGTTTCTGCTCAGTACAAATACCCAGTGCAGCCTGGCCTCAGCTGGCAGTCACCTGCATATGATGGACTCACACAGTAAATTTCTCACCAGTTCTGCTACTCTACCCATGGCTTTGCTGATGAAAGAGCGTTATGGTTAATTCATGTCCAAGTTTCAAGGATTCTCGTGGAAGACTAGCATTCACCCGTTAACTTTCTCATCCTATGCAGGGAGACGGCATTTTACGTACATAGTTCAGAAGGGAATTAGCTAAGAAAACAATGGTAGTGTCAAGAAGCACCCATCAAAGAGAAGCAGCAACCTACAAAACGGTTGTGCTGCAAAGAGATCCCTGACAGCACACAGCATGGAGCCCTGGCATTCCCCTAGCTCGCACCCTAGAGGAGCAGTGTTACTCAGCAGTGTTGACACCACAAAGCACAGCAGTCCAGAAAGACCAGAAGAAGCCTGAAGGATTAAGGACCTTCATTACAGGGCCTCATCCACCCTGCATTAAGATACAGTGACTTAGTTCCATCTATAATTTACAGCCCATTTGCTGCTAAACCTCAACTCCAAACACAGATTAAGAGCAGCCCTATTTATCACAGGCTGACACCCCTCTCAGACATAAGGGAAAGACAGTACAAGGGACACCTAGAACTGGAGAGGCACCTATAGCATAGCTAATCTTACCTGTTATGCATGTACTGAGAGAGGGGAGGATGGGAGATGGCTGTTCACACCACTGCCAACCACTCCTGCTTTAGCCACAGGGATTTAAATACACTCCTCCCGACTCACACCCCATGCCCACTGGCCCAGCTCAGTTATTACATTGCTGTGATGAGTAAAGGTCCCTTTGTACACACCAGCTTCTCAGCAGTTCACAGCAACTCCCCAGCATTGCATGGATCCCCTCCACCAGGGAAGCACAGCTGACAGCAGCTGGCATAAACAACACATCTGATAATAGTTTTTCCATTCCCTCCTCAAAAGATCCGGTGAGGGCAACTGCCATTGCCCTGAGATACTTCGTTAGCTGAAGGGGAAGCTGCGTGCATTGGGAGACCTCACTCAACACTCACCTCTGCTCAGCCATAAAGAGCTGCATCAGCCAGGTTTGCAAACACAAGGAACAATGCCTTACAGTCAGGCTGGAAAATGCATGTGGAGCACATGAGACATTTCAGGCTACTCCTATAAAAATCCCACATTAACCCTTTTGAGTGCAAGCGGACGCAAGCTGTTTCATCTCTATAGATTTACACCAAACGTCTTGTGTTTTGTCATGGAGCGAGCCAGTAACACAGGATAATCCTTCAAGACCAGGTCTTTGATCTATATGGTTAGGCAACTTTAAAGTAAGAATTAGGACCATGTAAAAACTTGCAATGGCTCTCCCTGCATCAGATCCTTTCCTGGTAGGCATTGTGTGATTCCAAGTGGTTCCTAGTTGGGAGAATCGGGCCAAAGGGGTAGTCTCTTCACCCCACACATGGAGGGATGGGCTAGAGATGAGTGGCAAAAGACAGAATTTGAATGCTTACTCTCTCCTCCAATATATGAGGCAGAAAGCACAAAATTAAATTAGTAAGAGGCAAGTTCTAAACAAACAGCAGGTGATCCTTCAGCAACATGTAGTCAAGGTATGAAACTTTTTGCCACAGGTTGTTCTGGATGCAAAGACCCTACATAGATTTGGTGGGGGGAAGTGAACAGGTTTAGGTAAAAGAAGTCAACTGGGCTACTAATGCACAGACAGCAGTTCCATCTCAAAAAGTCCCCAAGACCAAAATACGTGCTGTTCTTAGTCTCCTCTAGGTCCCCACTTCTGGCACTTGCAGGAGATAGGATATTGGGGTGGGGGCAAACAGACTGTAGGTCTAACACAGGATGGGTGCTCTTAAGCCTCATTCATGGAAGCAGGCCACACAGCATATACATTCACTTGCAATGTCACAACACAAGGGGATGCACAGAACAAAACCTGACAGTGTTCTCACAGATCCAAAACACCTCACTCACCATAGATAGCTACTGAGACAGTGTCCAGCATCACAAACTAAACTGGCACCCCCACATACCATTTCAGGAGCAAGACAGGGGAAATGTTGCATTGCACTGCAGTCCTCTGCAAAATACCACTGAGGGGTTTCCCAAGAATGACTTGTTCTGTCCAAGCCAGAATAAAGGGGTTTCTATGAACAAAAACATATATATAGAAGCTGCTGATTTTTTAAACTTCTAAATTATTTCACTTCATATGCTCCACACTAAATACTGCTGTTCTCTCCTGTTAATTAGCCTTTGACCAAAGAACTTTTATTTCTTCAGAATAACCAATTCCTAGGAATAAAGAAAAAATAAAAGAAAAGAAACCCACACACAAACACAGTCTGGCTGCAGACAATTGTCTGGAGCAACCACTTGGCTTTGTGTGTAATAACTGGGTGACAGGATATGGAAGGATTATTTTATATTTTCCCAGCTTACATCCAGACACACTCAGCAAACTGGAGGATCTAGCTGCCTGTCTGGCAGCTTTCCTCAAGATGGAAAACTCCCTGTTCAACCAAAGGAAATTTTCATCTCCTCTTATGCCCATATAGACCTTGGCAGATTGTGGCCTCTGATGCCAAAAGGTAAGGACATCAGTTAAATAAAAAAGAGGCTGCATCATGGAAACAGTGTGATCCCATTAGGAAGGAGTAAGATGAGACAGATTTCTGAACAAAACGAGTGTGAGGGGATAGGATCTTTATGCCACCAGCAACTTGAATTCTGTGATTTCCTTGAAATCAGCAGCTCAAAACCTGGTTTGTAGTCCAGTCAAATCAATTAATCAGCCACCCAAGGCCAATCAATAGTTTGTTCCCTAGAAATGTCAGAAAACAAAGTCCACCTACTCTCATTGTGGACATCAATGAATATTGAGGTATTTGGGAATACTTTATCCAGGCACCTCCTGTCCTTTCATAAATCTAAATTCAGATAAGGACCATCTACCTTGCAGTCAGGCAACAAACCTCAGGTTAACCCATCCCTGAAATGAGACATCAGTAATAAAAACCCTCCTCAGGATACCTAGGCTCAGGTGCTGGTTTCCTCTTTTCCTCAGAAGGTGTTTCTAGCCCTGAACTCTTAGGTGTTCTCATATGGGCTGATGCTGGAACAAGGGCTGGGAGGTAATCCCAGGCAAAGCTGTAAAGGGCTTCTCAGGTGTGTCTGCTGGGCATAACAACCAACCCACCCAGTCATGCCAGTCCCACAAGATGGCAGCTCATCTGAGGAAGGCAATCCACAGCCTCACAGTTTACCATGACTGAGTAACACCTCCCCAGGCTTCAACACATCTCCTCATTGACAACACTCATTTAGAAGGTACATGCCAGTGGGGCACAAGCATTGATCTCCACTACCAGCACCACAGCTCAAGCCTTGGCAAGCTGAAGGGGCTCTGCAGCCAGACTTCATTTCTACAGTGAGCCTGGATGGTGGGCTGGCTGGCTAAGAGTGCTGGGGGAGGAAAGGGCTGGAAACAGAGACTGGTCCGCACCAGCTGCTTGCAAAGCTGACAGTCACTCACAGAACCTTCTTTGGGCTTTTAGCTCCTGCCGCCCCCAGATGACATTCTGCCATGCTAACCCAGAACAACTAGGAAGACCCAGGATTTGGATTATTGCACATGCAGGTATGTGGCAGCTTTGATGCAAATCTTCCAAGCAAGATACTTTCTTACATCCAGCTCCAGCAGGAAGTTTTCATAAGTGTCCGCAGTACTTCACCCTCCATGAAGCCATCAAGGCTGGACTAGAGAGGCAACCAGGTGAGCTCTTCACATGATGTACCCACACAAGGGTACTTTTCTTGTAGCATTCCCATTCTGCTAGGGCTGTCTCAAAGACAGAACAGCAGAAGTTCACCTGGCCAAGTGCTTGGTGTGCTGCAGTGATTACAGAGGAGGAAGAGAGACTACTCACCGTGTAAGATCCACTCCCTCTACCTCAGCCAACTCCCAAGATGCCCCAGCCTCAAAATGCCTGTCCTACAACTGCACAATTCAGTATGTTGTATATACTGAGGTACACAGGGAGGTCACATCAATATCCAAACAGACCAGCCCATGTAAGGGAGGAGGTTATAATTGGTCTGAAAAGCAAGAACATCATAGCAAGAGAGGGGAGAAATGTCCAGAGGCACCCTGAGCTGTCCACCCCCAATGAGTGACCAAGCTGGTCCAGAAGAAGCCTTCCTTGAACTGTGCTTCACCTGTGTGCCATGTCCCCACAGCTTGGGCAGGCCTGTGCCCAGATTGGCATGGAGACAGCTTTGCATAGGTCACATTGGGCCATACATCCCTTATGTCAACTTTTAGGCCTGTGTCACAGCAGAATTCATACTGCACAGGGAATGCTTTCTGTGCAGATAAAGGTCACAACTAATTAGCTTTTCTTTAAATCCTTGCCTGGGTGTTCATGCTGAGCAGTTGTGGGTGGTACTGGTGCCTATTCAAAAACAGCTTAGCTGGCTGACTCTGGTGGTCAACAGTGGTGAGAGGACAAACAGGCTCTGCCCACAGTCATGTAGCAGAAAACAGCCCTGAGTGCACACATACCTGTGATGTTGGTTGCTAGGAAGAGTTGGGTCACCCGGCAACCTGAATCCCACTGAACAGGGGAACAGGGGCTACAGATAAATGCATGGGGGTAGGAGGAGCTGGTGCTGCCTACACTGCGGGTGGGAGTGTATTTCCCGCTGAAAAGGGAATACAGCCCTTGGTTCCCATACTGAGGAATCCCAACAACACTTCTGTGACCCCAGGGATGCTCCAGGAACAGCTAGAGAAGCTGACTAGACTTGCATGCTACAGCAGAGTGGTACCCTGCCCACCCACCACCCCACAGAAGTGTCTTAGTGGATGCAAGCCTTGCTTTTTACTTTAAAAAGAGGTGAACCCACTGTTTTGCAAAAGCCATAATTAAAATAAATGATGACCTGGGTCTGCTTTCTATTTTCACTTCAAATAGAAGCTATTCCCCTGCTCAGGAAAACTTTCAGCATCCCAAACAGCGCAACATAAATTCAGGAGCTATAAGATGGTACATGACAGCAGGAAATGAAGTAGAACTGCACTGTCCAGCAAAGCAAAATGGATTAATCTGTTTTCACTGAAATGCAAAAGTTAAATACATAGTATTACATTTTCAGAATTCAATTTTTCATTCCAATAAAAATCAAGAACTGAGAAACATAAGGAAAAGTAACACTACTTCTTCATGACACTGGGGGGTGGATTTTTTTATTTTTTTTTTTTTAAATCTAGCCCAGATTTTCATCAGTCATAAAGACGACCAGCTGAGAGGATGTTTCACTAAACTACCCCAATGTCAATGAACTTCCCATTATGCTGTATTTGCAATATCTGCAATTTGTCTGAAGTGCCACTCTCTGGAATTAAGTCATTACAGGAGATTATCAGTGCTGGATGTCCACACAGGAAAGATGACAACCCTTGAAGATTCAGACCTTAGAAAGCAGACCAAGTAGAAAGAATTCCGAACCTATTATTTTACAATGCCTCAGGCAGAAGTCTCTAAACCTTAAGGTTTCTGAGTGGCTGGAATTGCCTGTTCTATTTTTTGCCTTGGCTAAGTATCTATCACAGCATTTCTAACCCACTAACATAATTTTAGTCCAAATTATCACATATTCATAGATACTCCAATAGCCAAAATTGTACTTACACACTTACACTTATGCAAGTGCTTGTGCCCCTCCTGAGTGAGATTAAGGCAAACCAGAAGGATCTAATGTTACCAGCTCTAAATAGGAGGAAAAGCAAAGCTTAGGTGTAAAACAGAGTCCTCCAGCCCTAAAGCAATGAACCTGTTTGGTGGTACATGCTGAAAAACCCATGAAGGAGAGAGAAAACCTTCATACACCACAGGAGAAAGACAAAGCTAGATTTTCACTGTGCCAAGCTGTCTTCAGCCAGCCTGAAGACCAGTGGCTGGCTGAACACGTGACAAGCAGTCGACCCAAAGAAAGGAAATTAATCTGTCCTCATTCACACAAAGCATGAGTCCTTACACAGATCTTTGAAAGCATACACACTGTGCATCAATAATAATGATGCTACTTCACTCTTTTGGTCTGAGGAGGAAAAATTAAATAACACGTTCCTGGCTCTGCAGAACAACCAGCTACCACAGGGAAAGTGACTCAGAAGTCACTACCTGCAAGCCTGAGGTTCACTTTGCACGATCAACTGAACCCCCTTCATATAGGAAGGATCAGGATGATTCCCAGTCGCTCAGCAGGGCAGGCCAGCCAGACCAGAGTCTCATAGCTGATTCCAGATGCAGATACCAGAAGAAAATAACTGACATAACTTGCTGGTCCCCAGCACTGTGTATGCTCATGTACAAGCTGCAAGGGTACATGAAGAGAGCTGACATGGTGGCTTTGTTAGTGCCTAGTCCACAGTTCCCTTTTAAGCAACTGTAAGACCAAAATTACGTAGCAGAGAAATGCAGTTCTCTGCCACCAGAACAGACTCACATATGACTTCATTTCATTGATTGACATTAAGGAAATGACAAACATTTCTTAATGACCTCTGCCCAGGACAAAAAGGAATATGTCAAGTACACAGGTAATTTAACAACTTTTGTGGATCAGTTGTACCGCCTACAAAGTTGTCTGTGTCAACAGCAAAGTTGGAATGGAATTGCCACCCTTAAAGGGCTCAGTTCTCTTCAGCTACATGTTTCAGCCAGTTAATTTTTTAACACACCACAATCCAACTGTTTCATTCTGATAACACCTAGGGCCACTAATTAAGGGCTTAGTTTGACTGGCAACGCACAGACTTGTTCCAACCAGATGCTCCCTGCCCCAAGGAGCTTGCTTGCAAGCAAAGCTTAGAAAATCAACACCTACACTTTAGCCACTACACAAATATGCAAGGGCACAAGAGTTGAAGAGGGATTTGGAAGAAATGCATTTGTGTGAGAAACCCCTACCCCAAGTTGCAGAGATGAACAAGACATTTCATTTGTAGAAAGCTGAGTCGACTGGAGAGTACTTCTAAGGGCTCAGTATCAGTACTCCATCACATAAACCCACATGCAACCCCAGGATATGCATTTTAAAAGCTCCTTGAACAATTTGACTTATAGTTCAGGAAGGGCTTCTCAGGACTACCAGTCCAAAACTATGAAAGAAAACAATAAAAACCCCATACTAGACTGTATTGGACAACCAACAAAAAATTCAGGTCTTGAGTTACAGGCCTTTCTCACTTTCCTTATTTGAAGCATTTCACTACAGTATAGGACAATCCCCTGTTCTCACTCTTCTCTCCTGCCCCACAAAGTCTGCTCTGCAACAGACCCAGTTGCCAGCTGTTATCAAAGATGAGCCCTAACCTGTAAAGTCAGATCTGCTTTTGGCTCTCGATTTCTAACAGCCAGCCAAAAACAAGGTTTCTGAATCTGGCCTAATCTCTAGCAAATAACACCAGATCATTGAAGCAAGAGGTGGAACAACAGGCTGAGGCACAAGGCTCCAACTCAAAATCCTTTCTTGGATTTAGCCGCAGCAGCTGAAGGACTCTAAGCCAATGGGCTGGACTATGAACCACAACAGCCTGGGAACAGACATGCTGCCACTTAGCCACCCCTGCTACAGGGGCATGAGTGTCCAGTGAGGAGACAGCAAGGTCAACAGGACCAGTCTTCCAAGGTTAAGGGTTCAAATTTGAACCCTAACTACCATGCTTCACAGCCCAGCTACCCGTACCAGAAACTGCTGGCAGCACACACTAACCCAACAGCAGGTGAAACAGTCAATCCCTCCCTTCCCATTATGGTGACTTCTGGTGAAAGGACAATAAAGGGACACTAGCTTCCTCAGCAACAACAGCATGAACCAGCAGACCTCTTGAGTCAAAGCCCTCTGAGCAGCCTTAGTTGTCAACTGCCTAAAGACCAACTTTAGTCAGGAAAAAAAGAAAAGTCCATTAGATCAAGACCCAAAGCTTGCATATTTCCTGGTTTCACTTACAGGAGGCAGTGGCAGCCTCTCAGCTTCTCCAAGCCAGGGAAGGCTAGGAAGACCTATCACACCCACACCAAACCAATTCAAGGCACATGGTACCAAAATTAGATCTTTACAGTGGGCAGAAATTGAAGATTCCCAAAGTTTGGATGCCAATCCAAGGTTAGTCAAATCTCCCAAGCTTACAGGAATGAGTTGACCATTTACCCAAGGACAGTCTCCTGGGACTTTGCCTAATGGCAGTACTGTTGCAAGCTAGAAACACAACAGCAGCTTGTTTTCCCTTGAATTTGGGACCTCCAACAAAGGTCATAAAGTGCAAAAGCAAGTGGGTAATGAAGGAGAAGACCAGCTAAGCACCCTATTTTTAAAGCTCAGAAAGCTCTTGGTTTGGGTCGTAGATGCAGATCAGTTCTCATTCTATCTGAATTAGTTGCACATTCTCCCTTACACTACTACAGACCTGATTTTATGCTCACACCTAACTTTTCACTAGGTTTCAATGACAGCAGACTGGACCTTTTACATAATGCATGTACCATATCTGCCAGAATACATACAGACCTGCACAGTCAGAGCAACATGAGAAAGTTGAGAAGGCAGAAGTCCGGTCTGTGCCTGGCAGCCCCACATCATCCGAGGGCAGTAAAGGGAGATGGTACAGGACACTTGGCCTCATCACAGGGTCAATGCACCATGGTAAGCTCCCACACCGCTTGCCATTTGTGCCACCTATCCCATGTCCATACCTGCAAGATCTGGCCCAACACCTAAGACAGCACTACACACTCTACTAAGTGATTAGTATGCTGGTACAAGGCTCAACCAAGACCAGGCAGCTGCACATGGTCCCCAAAGGCCTACAAAACATATATAAACCCAGAGTTTGAAAGTCTGGCTTTCTGCCCATACACATGTATATCAATCATTGCACCACTCCCCACAGCAGGCTGCAACAATACCTCTGATGGTCTATGCATTAGCCTTGCAAGAAACAGTGCAAGCTTAAGTCTCTCTTCTCCATTGAGCCTGCAAAAATGCAGACCACCTGTTTACAGCACAAAACCTTGGCACTAATATGAACAAAATGGCTGCAGACACCCACTCCTGCAGTTTTTCCTGCATGCCTCCAAGCATCCCAAAGGCTGTATATACCCCTGAGAGCTCCTTCCAAAGATTCTCAGTTTCACAACCTGAGGCTCCAAGAGACAAACAATAAAGCTAAAGGGGGTGATCACAGCCACAAGGCCCCAAAACACACTGTTCAAAAGAAATCCCCCACTGCCTCTGCAGAGATATTCTGCACTGAATCAGTCCACTACAACCTAAAGCACTGCCCTTATTTTATTTCCAAAAATAAAATCTAATCCTTTCTCCCCCAAGAACCACAGAGTGTGCAATCCTCGCAGGAAGAAGTACATAGACACAAACTTTGAGGAAACATCAGCACTCTTTCTAACAAAGTTGCCATCAGCTTGTCCAGAGTGACTGCGCAGAAGTGCAGCTACACGGCAATCCCCCTCTGTGTAACACATACAAAAGACTCCACTGGAGTCTGGTATATGGATCCCCAAACCCCAACTCAGGCAAGGAGGGCTGCTAGTTTTCCCAGATCCTTTATTTGATTTGGGGCCACGCACTACACTTCCCACAGTACTGATGCCAATCCAGAGTAACTTTGCTGATTTCAGGGGGTATCCTTTGGTTCACAGCACTTTCACCAAATAAGGATCTGGTAATTTTTTGTAACTCACTCATCACAACTCCATTTTTATCCCATTGCACATGGCTCAAAAATTCCTTCTTTCATTTGGCAGGAAGGGCTTAGATATTCCTTATCCTGAATCCTCACTTTTTCTTTTGAGCAGTAAGAAAGGATGGAAACAGAGTCCATGGGTCAATGCAGTGAGCCAGACTGCAAAATTCAGCTCAGATTCTGGCCTTCAGGACCAGAAGAGAGAGAAATGCAAATAATAAGCTGAAAGGCATTTTAGGCAAATCATGTTTGTACAGTACCTAGCATAGTGGGGTTCCAGCCTGCCAAGGGCTGGGAGACTACAGATTGCACACGTACAAAGGTAACTAGACAGACAGGCAAATGCCTATGTAGTTAAATGTGAACCCCATTAAAAGTAAATACTGCTAAAGAACGGACAGATACATCTGCCTTTATCTACCTTTCTGTATGACCTATTGAATTGTGCAGGTCAACTCTGAAAGCAAAGGAACAGGACTTTAGTAACAGGAATACAGCCTAGGCCAGTTCCTACTGAGCACACTGAGAGGAAACTGGCCCAGCATAATAAACACTGCAAGTTACTAGCTTCTCAAGGCCCCGTTATTAGTTACCTGAAGGGTGCAAAAAACAACCGAGACAAAACGGGCTGTTCTTACCTTTAGCTGGAAAGGTTGAATTTCGTTCAAACTCTGGTTCCTGAGCTTTTTGGTGAGGATCTTCAGCATGGTACAATTCCGGGGAGCCAAGAAAGCGTTAAGCATACACACGCGCACGCATCTACATCTGCCAAGCCGCTGCTTGGCGGAGCTTCGCGGAGCTTGCCTCCAGCACCCCCAGGTACCCTGCAGCGGTGGGGGGGCGGACGGCTCCGGACCGCCCGCTTCCAGCTGTGCCCCTCTCTCCTCCGCCACTGCACTCCGTCCTGCGGACCTCCGCGGGGGAAGGAGTGGGAATCCCTTTCCAAGGCCTAAAGAAAAAAATAAATACCAAACTTCCTTTGCTTTCCGCCCTCTCCCCGGTTACGCTTCAGTAAAGGAGGGAGGTACCCACTAGCAGCTTGCTGCAAAGGACAAGAGACATTCGGCGCAGAGTGTTGAGGGACGGCAGAGCTCCCAAGCCGAGGCCCCGGGCTCAGCTCAATGGCAGCGCTCCCGTCCGCCCCCATCAGCCCCGACGCCGGCGGCCGCAGGCGGACATCGCGCCCCACTCCCGTCGGGCGCGGGCGGCGGCACCGCCGCCCCGGGCTCCCGCACCGCCGTAACCACCCCGCGCCCCGGTCCACGACGGGAAACTTGTAACAAACGGCGCGGCGGCCGCGGCACCCATTGGCCGGCCGGGGCGGGCCGGGGCGGGGAGGGGCGAGGCCTCCGCTTAAAGCGGCCCCGCCGGCGTTACCGCCGGGCCTTGCGACTCCGGCCAGGAGGATGCCCCAGGGGCTGGGGCAGGCCCGCCGCGGTGTCACCGGCGACCCTTCAGGGCGGCGTTCCCTGGGTCCCCGGCCTGGGCGGGCTCAGCTCAGGATGTGCCAGACTGGTAACGGCTTGTGCTGTACAGCACCCTGGCTCGCACCAGGAGGGTGACAGGGTGCCATGACCTATTTGTCCTGTCCCTTGACTCCAAGCACAGATCCGTAGGGAGGATGTGTGTATCCCATCTCGAGTCCCTCGAGCCACCCAGGCAGCTTGGAAGGGGCCTGCAGCTGCACGGAAACTTGCCACTGCCTTTCCTCACAGCAAATGCAAGCATAGGGCCAGGGTGGCACTGGCTCCTGCTGCACCAGCTGTCCTCAGGCCCAAGCAAGGCGCTCCATTTCCATGGCCATCCCCCCACACCTCCCTGGCAAAACAGTCAGGAAGGTTACCAGGGACTGACTGACACGCTCCCAGCCTCTCTGCGCCCACAGGAAGCCACCAACACGTTTGCCAGCAGTAACAAGAAAGGACTTTCAGCCACTGCCAACCCCATGCCAGTGATAAACTCCCTGTGTCTAGGTGAAAGGTCCCTTTTGCCTATCACCAGTCCCTTGGGGCCAGCAGAGCCTTTCGTCCCAGCCTTCCTCCTGGGACAAGTTCGGAAGTGTTGAGGAGGTCTCTGCTTGTGTACAAAATCCAGAGGAGCACAGCCTGGTTAATGTATCAGTTCCACCTTCTCAGCCAGCACGCCTGTAACGAGATAAGGAAAGAGCACTCGTAAAATGCTGACTGCAGAAAAGAAAGAGAACATCTCTGCTGCAGGGGAAAAGGCCTCAGTTCAGCTCCAGTTAGCAAAGTATTTTTTTTCTTGAAGGAGTACAACAGGCACAGAGTCTGAGCCAGAAAACATTTGTGCTTTTCAGATAGTGCCGCCTTAGAAGATGCCTGCAGTAGGAAACTATCTCATCTATTAAACCATACTTGCTCTGTGAGTTCTTCATTCACACTGTGGACTTATTTTCACCTATTTTTGCCCCAGTTCACACCAAATTGAAATCACCATCCAGCCTTACACCACTAAGCCACCATATGTTGTTACAGGTACTTCCGATTTCCTTACTGCATGAATGCAGAAAAATAGGGAATAATACACATTAGCAGATTGCTAGTCTAGCACCCTGCCTCCAACAGGAGAGAGTAAAATGCCAGACAAAAGCAGAAATCCTCCATATAGATATGCAATAATATATCTAAGGTTAGGTAAGAATTAATCCTGATCCCTAACTGATAATCAAGATATATCCCAAAGCCTGACAACTGAAAATCTCTTATCATTTTCTTACCCTAGTGAATGTCACTAAAGAAGATTCTACTTTTTTTTTTTCATATAAAGCCACATTCCCCAGGCCTTTATTCATTCCTTATTCCAGCACTGGAGCGACTGGCTTTCCTCGTAATGGTCTGTAAGATATGATCCATAAACCACAGTCAGCTTAAACTACTGGGTATGATTGCTTTCCCATATCTGAGCTCTCCGGGTTCAAGCACTGGGACAGGCACATGCCAGGGGCCCGTTATTTGTCTCAGGACAGATGAAGCTGAAAAAGCTCCCTGAAACAGAGAAGAGCAGAATCTGCCATCCCACCTGTAACACCTCACAGCCTCTACCCGAACTCACACAGCCCCACTGAGGCACAGAACAGCAGCAGGGACCACAGCCTGCCTGGTGGTGGGTTCATGCTAGGCTGCCTAACCTGCTCTGGGGCCATGCTGCTTGCAACAAGCAGCAAAGGCAAATGCTGATGAGGCTTTTTCATGGCACTTGTGATGTGAGAGAAACTAATACTATAACTCCTTGTATTAACTCTGCTTCTGCAACCTTTGCCTACATGTGTTTCAGCAGATACCTGCAGAGCAGCTCTTTCTTGCTTGCTTTGTATTTCATATAACCAGAATAGCCAGGAACACCAACTATGGGTACACTCAGGTCTTTTGGGGGTCAAGTTATACACACTTGCTCCCAGTGTTTTCTCAGATTGCGTAGCCATGAGCATCTCTGTGTTCCAGCAGGCTCAGGAGAAACTCACACTCTCAAGTTCCTCCCCAGCTAACCCTGCACCTTGCACTTGTAGAGTATCATGGCCTGTCTCTTGCTCCACAGCTGCAAAGCCAGAAGCAACTGTTTAACAGATCACGTTCTCCATTGATACACAGCATCCAGCATCTCCTCTGAACGAGGCATGGTGACACACTGCTGCAACCAGTGACAAGCAATTTAGCAGACACCCAGAGGAAAAGAAGCCCTTGCAGAAAGCAGAGCTGAAACCTACTGCTGCAACTCTTGTCTTATGTGATCCCTGCCCCAAGGATGAAGCTTGACATGCTTAGATGGCTTTCCAGCAGATGACAGGTCATGCTGCTGCACCACGTACTGGAAATAAAGCTTCCTGAGAGGTCTGGAGGTGTTGCTCCTCCACACACATACAGGTTGCAGAATACTACCAAGTAACCTCTATCTAAGAATAGCAAAATATTTTCCAAGGGTAAGTAACAGTATTGTTCCCAAAACTAAGACAGAGGAAGGTTACTTGACTTTCTGAAGGTCACTGAGGAAAGCTGTGGAAAATCCAAGTATAGAAGTGGTATCTCCTGGCCCCTAGCTGTATGCTCCCAGACTGTAATCTAGCCTGTTACTAGATCACACTGCTGGAGCTATGCAAAATTCAGTGGTTTCACTTCCCAAGCATCTCATGGGATTGCTTTGCTTTGGTTTTGGTTCCTGTGGGTTTCTCACCCCTGGAGTTTTGATCTGCCTGCTGGGTTAAAACCAAATCCAAATCTCAAACCTAGTCCAAGTTTCCTCTGGTCACATGATAAAAACATGAAAAATGCATCGCATGACATTTAGAGTAAGCCCACACGCCTGCTCCAGCATTGCTTGAAGGTCTCTTTAAATTCCTCATGGCCAGACCAGGAGCAGAAGGGAGGCAAGTGGCAAGTTTCTCCTGCAAGAGCACATGGCATTGTGGTGAGAGGGAAAGGGCAGGGGCCTGTGAGCTGAGCAAGGATCCTGGTCACTTCCACAATACCCACATGTTCCTGCCTGCTGCTGCGATGGGGAAGACATCCCTGGAGAACTGCCTTAGATCCTGGTGTGCCATGTTTTATTTTCCCTCAGAGACATTCCTCTGTGGGAATCCTGGCCAAACAGTACAATAGGGGAGACAGGCAAGAGGGGTGAAGACAATGCAGCGAGGATTAGTTTAATACACAGATTCGCTCTGAGCTGTGTTTCCCGTTGTGCTCGGAGGACAATCTAATACCTTCTGCAGTTTATCTTGCCCAGGGTGTACCACCAGCACTGCAAGATGCAAGAACAGGAATGTGTGTGGGTGTAGAAGGCCCCATTAGGCAGGCCTGGCCAAGCCTTCTCATAAGGAAGGAGATGCTATTTTCACCCTTTGAAGTCACCTGGGGATTTGCTCGGCCCACCTTGCACACTGAACTGCTCTTTGGCCTCCTTTTCCCTCACGCTGTGCCATAGCAGGGTCATGCTGCATCTGTGCGGACCTTGGTCTGAACATCCCGATATTGAAGGCAAATGGAAAAAAAACCAGCCAGGGAAGAGGTTCACGTGCCATCTATTGGGGATCTCCTCTCATTACACCAAGGGAGTCAGAGGGATGAGGTGGAAAAAGTCTCATCCATCCCCTCTTGCTTGTGACTCTACTGGGTGACGGCTGAGAGAGATACTGGAGCTACAGCCAGTGCCAGGCACGGAAGGAGCATCTGTGTGCCAAGGGCAATGCTAAAAGAGAGTAGCAAGGCAGAAGTAGGATGAAAGTTGAGCCTACAGCTTGCTGGAGGGAGATGGGAGCCCAAAGCCAGGCACATCTTGAAGGGTACCACAGAGCAGGTCCATCCACCAACTGTCTCAGCCACAGTCCAATGTATGTAGGTAAAAGCAGGGGAGAAGGACAGACCACAAAAATAATGTGAATTGTTCCCAGAACAGTATGACTGACAAAACAGGCAAAGGGCACCAAGCGCTATCCCTGAGCCAGCCACCAGTCACTTATGGCAGGTACCACAGGGCATTTCTCCTTCACGTGTGTGAATTGCTGAGTCTGTAGGCTCCTTCAGAAGGCAAAAATCTCTGACTTTGCCTCTGTGTGATGTCTGTCCTAACACAGGCCAACCTAAGCCAAGTCCCCACCATACAAACCATAAGCACCCCATGACCCAGCTGCAGGGGTGAAGTTGCAGTGCACGCAAGTGCTCTCCAAGTTCTAGCTGTGTGGTCTTTATACCAGGAGTGTGGGGCAGGGAGTTGGGAAACATCTCACATGAGGTCACAAAGGAGCCCTTCACTATGGCTATAGGCATCCAAACACGAGAACTGGCCACCATTACCTTAAGGCTACAAATGTCCCAGAACTGAGCCAGCTGCTGTCATGCAAACATTTTGGACATTCAGGGAATATCAGGAAGGGCTGGTCAGAGATGGCTGACACTGACAGCTATCTGTTCTCTTCTAGACACATCTCTTTTAGGCACATCTGAGTGATGAACTACCTAGGATACATGTTTTTGCAGATGCGGTTTTTGACTGCCATGAAAAGAAGCAGAAAAGAAATTGAAGAGAAAGGTGTTCAGAAATCACTGATCCCTGACATTTGATAGAGAAACAATGACCTTGCCAGCATAGGCCACATGGCAGCAGTAAGGAAAAGAGATGATCCTCTTAACAGCACTGCTAGGCAGCCCCATCTCTGTTATAACTCCCTTGCTGCCCATTCTCTCCCTGCAAATTGTT
Source organism: Haliaeetus leucocephalus (assembly GCF_000737465.1). Lineage (NCBI taxonomy): Eukaryota > Metazoa > Chordata > Aves > Accipitriformes > Accipitridae > Haliaeetus > Haliaeetus leucocephalus. Next base: position 8,161,183 of record NW_010972962.1, on the reverse strand, counting down.
AGGGCCAATTAGAAAGCCAGCATATGGCTAATACACTGAGAACCAGGGAGCACAGGATTACCATGGCCGTTTACACCATGCTTCTCTAGGTGGTACTGCAGACATTTGTTCCTCTGCAAATGGGCCTTGACCCGGGGCCCACAACACCCATTTGGTAATGGGCTGCTTGGACAGCACTCACAGTGCCTGCAGTTTAGCTTGGCCAGCCAGAAGCTCCAGGGCAGCAGAGCAGCCTGGCTCCTCAGAAACACAAGCAAAGAGAAGTGATGATTTCTGCTTTAGATAGCTTCTTCCCTCTAACCCCTGGAGAAGAGGAATCATCTCATCTGGCTAAAGGATTTCTGACCTTCTTTCCTTCAAATACAGTCACTGCAACTCACTCACACCTCTTCCTTTTCAAATGCCTTCATGATAACAGTCCTCAGCTGGGATCACACAGTGGTTCTGAGCCCTGCCATGTAGCTAGCCAGGAGCAGCCAGTCCAAAGATGAAAGAAACATCCAGTCTATACATCCTACCCCCCCCAGAGAGGGCCAACCAACTCATCAGCTCCCTCAGACTCGAGGTCTTTAGGTCAAAGATAAGAAACCTCAAACTACAATGCATAGAAGGGCAGCATCAGAGAGAAAGGGCCTAGGTTCCTGCAAAAGTGGGAAACTTCTTAAGCAAAAGTGCTAGGAAATGGGCACACTCAGTGTCTGCAGAGGAAGGGAGACAATATTATTATGGTTGCTAGTTTGATGGGGAAAATTCCTTTCTAGAACTTCCTGGTTGCCCAGACAGCCTCTGGGCTTCTCCCAGGTGTATAAATAAAATACAGCTTTCAACATCAAAGAGGTTTCCCTGTTCCTCTAGTTGGGCACCCCATCTAGATCTGTATTTGTGAGCAGTTTCTGCACTTCTATGGAAAGTAAAAAAGAGCCAGGTTAGTATCACTGGGGTAAGAAATTCCAGGAAGAGTTTCCAGGAGGTGCAAGTTTGAACTTGCTGCCTTATCCCTACCATGGACATAGTGCATGGATGAGGAGAGCAACAGCCAGGCTGCACCCACACTGTACCCTGACTGGGTCAGCCTGGGGGACTCCTGGCCACAGTGCCTCACTGTGAGCCTGGCCAGACCTCTCAAATTGCCATCAGATGATCAGAAAACACCAGACAGGCACTGGTGATGTTTCACAGAGCTGCTAGGACTCCTGTCAGCCTACCTGCGTGCCATCTCCAGCTGCTGCCAGGCTTCAATTCATCAATGGGGAGGGAAGACAGTTCTGGGTTCACTGAAGTCAGTGTGTAAACCTGTGCTACTGAGCTGCTCTTAGCATGGCAGGGAAGGCTGGGGAGGGGAGCATGAGTACTGCCTGAGGCCTCTGCAGGAGTGACAGCACAGTAGAATCCTCAGAGAAAGGCTTGGAGATAAAATATACAGCCCTTAAAATAACTGTAGACCTGAAAATGACCGAAGATTTGTGGCTGCAAACCAGCTGGAAGCCAACCGAAGGGGTCCAAGCATCCAGTAAAACTGCACTTTGAGGAATAGAACAAGACAACCTGTCTTCACAAGACTCTGCCTCAAAAGCTCAGATTGCTGGACTGGCCAAGTAAGGAGTGAACTTCGAAGATTTTGTAATGATAATAAATCACAAGCATGTCTTTTACTCCTTGCTTTCTGAATTCTGTGAATGCACATTGCATCTGTACATCCCCACCGGCTCTTCAAGAGGCCAGGGCCAAATGCTGAAGCCTTTATCAGTTTCTCACAACTAAGGACAGTTATTTGCAAGCTATCCACCAGAAATCTGAGTTGGAACAGCTCTCTAGGCAGCATGGCTGTGTAAACAAGGATGAAAATGGCCTTGGGAGGGAGGAATTGAGTTCGGCATCAAAAACCATGAGCTCTGCATGTAGACATGCTAGCACTAAAAATGGTCAAAAAGGGGGGCAAAAGAAGATGGGCTAAGACCAGGGGTGGGGATGAGATATTTTCATGGAAATCTTATCATACGTCACTCCCTTATGTCCCTTTGTTTCCAGGATAAAACCTTTCAGCTAAGAGGTGCTGTCAGAACAGAAGCAAGATCTGGCAGATCCATGGAGACACAACAGCCATGGCCTGCTCCTGTCCTACAAACCTCCCCGATGCAGAGGCTGGCTAAAAGAAACCTTGTGAAAAGCCCTATATTGTGTCTTGACAGTTTCTGTTGCCTGTATTATATACCAGCCGTCCCCAGAGGGCACAAGAGACCACTACTTTGCCTCTGCACGGGCTCACCCTTTCCAACCAAGCACCGACAGAAAGGAAAGCGGTCTGGAGGGGTTCTTGCTTTTTCACAGCTGTGCCGCTGTGTTCTTCCACACGGGCTGAGGGCAGAACCGGGATTACCAAACAGCAGCAACGAGCTGCTTTATGTTGATGAACACAGGCGCAAGCAGGAAGTTGTGCTTTATTAGCCAAAGGTCTGGGTGTCTCATGCACAGCCAGCCAGGTTGCTGTTCCCAGGCTTTGCACGCTCCCTTGTCAGTGCTTAAGCCCAAGGACAGTGCAAAAGGCCAGAGTGAAAGGATCACCCTGCCTCCACATCCCACCCTAGGATGACCTCTCCTTGTCTGAGTGCATGAGAGGTGGACACTAGAGCGTGACACAAGTTACACCCCACCACCAATCTCCTAGCCCTCAAAGGAGAACAAAAGTATGGCCCACACAACCTGACTGCATTCAGAGGAGGCAATGGAGAAACAAATTCTCTCAGTCTTAGTTTTCACGCCACAGCCAGCTTTCCTAGATGTATTAATGAGTAATTTTTTGGAGCCTATTTTTGAAAAACCAGTTGTCTTTCTCAGCCAGATCTACTCAGCTGTATTCTGTCTCTCATCTAGATGGGTAATGGGCCCAGATACATAGCATCAAGTCCCCCAAATTAACGTGCTTACAATAATTACCCTGCACAAAGAAGTGCATATAGCACGTGCATGGGATTCCATCTCTGGGAGACCTGTATAGTTATGTAGCAAATTGCAAGAAAAATAGGACAGACAGATTCAGTCTAAAGGATCAGATGTTAATCTCATCACTCCCCAGCCCTCCCCTTTTCTTCCGTAATCCCAAAGGACGATTTCTGAAGATCCAGCCAAATTTGCTGTATATATGGCAGAGATTCATCATACCAGCAGATAAATGGGCTTTCAATATACTTCTGCCCAGTTCCTTGCTGCTATCATCACCATACTGTATCATCATCACAGTATCAGAGCTGTCCCAACAACTATGTGCACATCGAGCGGGATGTGGTTGGGATGGTTGGATACTTCAGTCACATATTTCATAGTAGAGTGGCAGTCCCACCAGATCAGCCAGACTCAGATAGATGAGATGAGAAGAGACACTCATTATGTCAGTGTTCATCTCAGCCCTGGCCTACATATTCTGATGCTAATGTGGTGGCTGCATCGACAGAAATGAAGCTCAAGTAAAGGTAAGTGTCAGGCTAAGAGGATAACAGCCAGAAAGAGTTAGGAGAAAGAGCTATGACTAGACCAGACAGATGGGTCAGGAAAAGTATGTCACATGGAGCACTGTAATTAGCATCCTGACCAAAGAAGTTTTGTTCCTTCATATCAATGCAGGTTTGCTGCTATCAGTCAGACACCTTTCTGTGCTGTTCTTCAGAGGACACAGAAAAGCTAAAAGCTCAAGTACACTCACGTAGTGGAAACTTGGTAGCACCATTCCCAAGAGATGTTATACTACAAGGGTCAGTATAACTGAATACACTTGCAGGGGCTTTGAAAAATTAATGTTTTGTATGTTTTTATTTTTTCCCTCTTATGTTTTACATTACTTTCTTCCCAAAATATATAGAAAATGTTAATTAAACAGAGTTCACTGTTGTTATATGCCACTGTCATGAACGCAGTGATAATAAAACTGTGTAATTACAGCCCACTTTACCTTCCACCGGGTGTCTGCTATTTAGGGAAAACACTAAAGGGTCATTAACACCAGAAGGCAAGGCTTTTTGGCTAAGGTGATAGAAGATTTAAAGGAGCAAGGCCCATGCCTGCAAAAAACACAAGGTCCCATTAAATGGATCTTGGGAGAAATCAAGTATCTAAGTCCAGGCATGCAACCCTTAAAACCCTGCCTAATCCCTTGGGCTCCTAGACTATGTCTATACCAGTAAAGTAAACGTGCCCAGGACTGTTCTCTGGCACTGAGGGCCCTGGCACAGGATGGCTTTCACCCATAACATTAAATTCTTTTATCCTTCAAGCAAGGCATTTGGATCCAAGTGGTTGTTGGGAATAGCCCCTGGCCCACACTAACTCCCTCAGTCATGCCTGGGAATTGTTCGGAAGAGGTTTAACTGGCACAGGCCAAAACCATGGCAAGAATAAATTAACAGGAATCAGCTATTAATTTCATAGACAAGGGAGCTGTAGTGCCCCAGAACATTTGCTGATATAGACGTAGCCCTAAAATCCTATCATGTACACATATATAATCTATATATACATTTATATAGAATACTATGCACTTATACCGTATACTTACAAGTATCATTTGGTCTGCATAGGAAGGATTTCTTGGCAAAAGTGTGGTGGATAGGTGTTTATGTTGCTGGCTGACTAGCCATCAGCAATCCTTACTTTCAAGTGTCTTTATTCCTCCCTTCTAGGTTAACCTTGAGTTTCTACCTTCTCAGACACTACAATTTTATTCTGAATAACTCGAAACACTTGGGGGTAATTTTCACAACTGGAGTGTGTATTTGTCCATGCTTAGAGCTCTTTGTCTGGAGATTACCTTTGCTTTTGAGTTTTGCTGTGAATCTCTAACACTATCTCATGTCGATGCTGTATGGGATCTGGCAGATCCCAGGAACAGCGTGAAGCCCAGGACTCTCTTGTGACTGAGCACCTTGTGTCCACTTTGCCAGAAAGGAGCCTAAATCACAAGCTCTACCTGCTCCTCATGGTAAACAACACTGCAGCTCTTCAGAGCTGGAAGCCACTGCTCTGTCCTGTCTGCCTGATATCAGTCACACAATGTCATTTTGCACAGGGAAATGATACACAGGGATGGTGGGATTGGCACAGCAATTGTCGGCCCATTCCTGTAGCACTTTGTGTGCCCCTCAAATTACACTTTGATTTCCCCTGATAATAATAGCTGTTTTTTTCCCTAAAACTACTCGTGTGGAAGCATAAGGTATTTATTTACAGGCTTAGCCTTCAGACCACTTGTTTATCCATGGATAGGATAGCATCCTCTGTCCATCCAGTCATCTTGCTTCAGCAGTGGAATACAAGCAGTAGCTGGTCTTGACTTTTACAGGAAAGACCCTAAGCTACAAAGTCAAAATCCCATGCTGTAAAAAAAAAAAAAAAAAGAAACCTTTCATTCATATAAACTTGTCCATATAAATTGTATCATGTACTTGTTCATATAAAACAATATACTGTGCACATCTTAGGTGCAGGGGACAGCCTCTAAACAGTCTGGACAATATCTGGATTTAGGTTATGTTTCACTGTACCAGAGGCATCTGAATCGGCATGAACTAAAACCCACTGCCTTAAGACCTGGCTCCACATGGTGTGCAACACTGGGGCCTGTCACTCTGTGCAGTAGATCTTCCATGCTAGCAGGGCAGTCTGAGCTCAGAAAGGCTGCTTGGCGGGACCCTGAAGCTGACTTGCCTGGCCCACAAACCATGCTGAGACCTTTAAATCAGCAAAGGATGTATAATGGCCACCGAGAAGGCTGGGAAATAGCACCCTGCAGCTGCAGTTAGTGCCTGATGGGTGCTAAGGGGCCGGCAAAACAAAAGCCCAAGGCTTGTCTCCAAGCTGCCCATAGCCCATGTGCGAGCAGGAGAGCATGTCTTCACAGCTGAAAACCCGAGCCAAAAGCTGGAGCAATATACTCTGTGATTGATGCCGCTGAGTCAAAAGGAAGTGACCCACTCCTAGATAGTAGTGCAGGAACTACTGCAGGGATAGAGTCATACAAATGCACGATCAGGCAAGGCACTCCGTAACTGAAAGCATCTGCAAACCCACTCCGCAGCAGGGGCTCAGCCAAGCTGTGTCTCTCAAGGGCAGCAAGGAGGGCTTAGAGAGCCAGGGCGTCAGGAAGGAGGGCACAGCTTGCCCTCACAGCAGCTCTCTGCCGACAGCCAGTGAGGAAGGCCTTGCTCATCCCTTAACCGAGGCAGGAAGACACATCCCCCGACAAAAAAAAAGCCCTCCCGGGGCCTCTGGCCCGCTCTCCCGCCATCCCTGCCGGCCTAGGGCCACCACCCTGCCCCCGGCGGGCCCTTCCCCTCAGCGGGCCCTTTCCCTCAGCGGGGCCCCTTCCCCTCAGCGGGCCCTTCCCCCCCGCGGG
>NW_010972962.1:8108280-8154659 GCF_000737465.1 Haliaeetus leucocephalus | reverse complement strand
GGGGGGCGGCCGTCTCTCTTGGTGGCGGGACGACGCGGCCTCGCCCTGGCGGGGCAAGGAGCGGAGCCGTGCCCTGAGGCAGCCCGGGGCACAGGCGGCTGCCCAGCGTCACGCGGGTGTCTGCAGGGAGCTCTGGAGCCCCCCCCAGCCCCTGCCCAGCACCCTCACCTCCGAACCGGGCTGCCTGAAGGAATGCTGTGCTCGGCTACAACAGCACTGGTGCCCGTTTTAGAGCACGCAGTGATGAAAACCATCTCAGTCCCCTTCTGCCTTGGTGGGGAAGGAGTATCTCCAGGTTTCCTGTCACTACAGTAGGGCGGTGGTATTGAGCCTAAGGGGAGCATGGCCTTGGCGGCCTCCTCACTTTACCCCAAGACCTCAGCCAAACACACCGATCCAGGGTTTGGATTTATATTTGCCTTCACACACACTTTTCTGAGCTTTCCTCACTTCGGTGCAATCTCTTCTTGTAACAGTTGGGACATTGAGCCCAGTTGCAAGACTGGGTGTGCAAGTCCCTGCCAAGATTTTCCCATTGTCATGGCTTGCTGAGTTCCTTCCCCTTCCTCCACCCACCAAATCCTGCTGGGTTACTGGAAACACTGCAGTACTAATGTACCAGTGTCTTCAGGCCACCTATGGCAGAAAGGGATTTTTCCAGGAAAGGCACTTAAGACAATCACTGTCATTCCCAACTTCTATGCCACTTGCAACTGCTTCTTCTCCCTTACTGAAAAGGGGTGATAACCTATTTCAACAGCATAAGCTACTAGAGAGAAAGAAAAGAAAAAAAAAAGTTAGGTGAATCTGTGTTCTCCAAGCTCCAGGACACAGGCAAGCTGGCCAGCCAGGTCCCTATAAAACCCACTCCAGTCCATCCACTCCATCTCTTCATGGTGAGCAGCCAGCAGGTGTGCAGATTGCCTAAAGAGTGTCTCCTCCTCCCCACAAACCTTAGGAAACTTGCTGGGGCGGGGCGGGACCAACCAACTCCTCCTCCCCCCAAAAACCCTAGGGAAACAATGTTGTCTAAGTCTCAGAACAAGGTCATAAGAATCAAAATTTCTGTATTAGAGGGTGAGCTTTCATTTTCCAAATCTTTGGTCACATTTCTTAATCTCTCTGAGTCTCATAGTTTTCAATATAGCAGCATCCTACCCACCTGTGCATTCTGATGCAGGTCACTCTGTAGGCAGGCACTTCAATTATGTGTTTAAAGTGACAATTGGATGTTTTTATGATCATGACCTGAAGGAAAATCAGACTGGCAATTAACTAGAGGTAGAGAACACTCCATTAACGAAGACAATGAAGACAGGACTAAGATGTTCTTGTTCTCTTTCTTAAGGCCGGATTATTCTATACTTCTGAAAAAGCCAATTGACTTTTAAATGCCTTGGCTCCCCAAACTGCAAAACAGAGGAAAATGCCTATTACACAGGGGGAATGTGAGATTTATTTATATAAATAACAGTGGCAGCATTCTTGGAAGTTGCCAGACAAAGCATGTCATATACGGAGAACAAAGTAAATATGGCTAATAGCTTTATCGTGAAGGAAGTAGCAAATATCTTTGTCTTTATGATGCTGAGAAATATAAGGAATGAACAGCCTTTTTTCACATTGTACCTTGCACTTGGTTGCTGAATATTTATTCCCTGCTAGGTATCTAATTTGCTACTCAGTAGAACTCAGAAGGACTCACGCGTTACCATCTTAGTACATCAGACACAACCCTACCGAGAGTGAAATGCAAACAGAGAAACAACCAGAAGCTTTCTTGTACCATCAAAGATGTAGGAAAAGGAGCAAGGAAAGGTGGCAAACCACAAAGTCTGCCCAACAGAGAGGCCAAAACAGGGGAGAGAAGCATCAAAAGCAGCCACAGGCATCTGAGAGGAAAGCACAAGTGAGTGGGAGGAAGACAATGCAATAATACAAAAATAAAGCCCCTGGCCCATTTGGGCATGTTCAGATTAAAAGGCAGCCAGACTGACAACTGTCCTGAAGCTCTTCCCCACAGAGCAAGGCATTGGGTGCTTTTTGTATATAATAAAAAGGCTTTAGGCATTTCTGTTTATGCCAGCTCCCTTTATTACTTGTTCCTCAGTGAACTAGAGTCTTCCCCCCATGACAGGTTTCCCCAGCAGCCTTACCTGAACCATTAAGGCAAGTGCTGCTTTCTTCTGCCCACAGCAGCAGCAAAAGAAAACATCCAACACACACACACACCCCACCACCATTACCTGCCCCACCAGACCTACCAAGGTGCAAAATCTGCTGGAGCAACTTGCTAAAGAATTCCTTGGCTTGGCTATTCTGAGGAAAAAAGTCACACCGTTTTAGTCACATCTCAGGTGCTCTCTTTACCCAGCAGACCCCTCACAGACTTAATGTATGAGAATCATTAAGCTGCATTGTATCTTCACAACTGTAAGAGCACATGGCAAGCCAGCTCAGTACAGTACTGTAGTGGTGCAAACTGGAAAGGCAGCTAGGAGATCTCCCTTCTCTCCACAACTCCATCAAAGATGGGAATACTCTGACATGCTTTTTAATGGGTTTTAAAACATTCAGTTCTTGCCCCACAATTCAGAGCCCTCCGCATCCCAGTAGCAGAGCGCATGCCGTGTAATACAGCCCAGCAAAACCTAGGTGTGATGTAGGTGGACTCAAAGTCCCTACCTCCAGCTAAAACTTTTCTACAAGTCACCCTCATAGCCCCACTCATCACCCTTACATAAATTCTGCTCCAGCTTCAGCAACCTCTGTGCACTGCTCAGGACTCTTCCTTGTCTGAGAAGACCTCACAGTATAAGAGCAGGCCCTGTAGTTGCCCTTTTCTCCACTGTGTTTGTGAGCTATGGAGAACTGGACTGGTGGGAGCCCCTGGACACCACACTCTGATGGTTGGGAGAAGTACAGCAACCTAGGAACCATGAGAAAGCTGATAGCACTTCAGGCTTTTTGTTGCCTCAAGGTAGTTAGGGTGTGATCCAGCCCCATCCTGCTTGAAGAATCTCCAGCCAAATTGCCCACTGTTCTTTAATGAGATGCACGAGGCAGAAAGGACACAGCCTGGTTTCCCCCACAAGCTTGGCTCGCCAGGCTGATGGCAGAATGCTTTTGGTGTAAAATGATGGGAAGAGCCTGAGTATCAGAGCTGCTCTTTCTCCTGGCTCAAAGATTCACTAGGGAAACCTGGTCCCTTTGCTTTCCTAGGTCTGAGGAGCTTGGCTTGACTCCAGAGAGATTACAGGTGCTGAACTGGGAGGGAGGACAGGATCCTGCCATTAATAAAGGACCAGTTGCAAGTCTGGGGAAGGAGTCTATTCCATTATTAAGATATCTCCGTTCCCTCTGGGAAGCCTTTGACCTGGAGTAAGGTCTGAGTTCAATGTCATTCTTCAGGCAGGTAATTAAGCAGGAGGCTGGTGGAGGAAACAATCTTCAATCTCTCCTTCCTGCTCCTCTCTCCATAGACTTCTTGCACCATGAAAGAGAAGTCCTTACCTGTGGACAAACCTTACCTATTGCCAAGTGTTGGGAAAAGTGTGACTTTGGGAGCTGTTAGGGAAAGGTCACTGAACTGCTAAAATCTGACAGCATCTCCATCACATCCAAACCATGGCAGCCGGTTTGCTCTCCACACCTTCTTCCACAGCTACAGTAAGAAGTGGGCAGCCCAGCATTTAATGCTTGCAACTGAGAGTAATTGAAATTGCACACGGCCCAGTTCCAACCCTACTATTGTGCAAGTCTGGGAAAGGCACCAATTCTCCTTGTGCTCTCCCCCCCGCCCCCTGAGTAAAACAAAACACCCATCAAGCAGCAGGCTGGCTTGTCTGAATGAATTAATAGCTGTAAAACAACCTGAGTTCCACACAGGTCTGTCAAAACCATTATCAGGAGTCTGACACTGGCTATCACCCCCTGCTTCAGAAACAAAGGGCAAAAAGAGTCTACATCAGGCAACTGCAGAATGACCCAGCCTCAGATTTGACATCATGCAGATATCTAACAGTAACATTTGTCCATCAGGACTGACAGCCTAGACTTGAACCAAGGCAATCTGGAGTTTCTTAGCCACCCTCTTAGCTCCCAAGGCTCAGAGCCTTAAAAGATTTAAGCATCTAAATAACATCAGCTGCCTGAAACCTAAATACCTTTGAAGAGTAGGGCCTCAGGATTAGCCTGCTAACCAGAAGAGCCTAACTTCATGCCACTGGGAACACCAGCCCTGATGTCTCATCTGATACTTGCAAAGAGGCAATTGAGAACTGAGAACCCACTAATTAAAGCAGCACAGTATCTTGCTTCTTAATACGGAGATATAATAAATGTTAATCTTTTGGGCGTGCTACTAAATATCCAAAGGGGATGTTTGTTTTGCAATTTCCCTCTTCTTTAACGGCAGCCTTTCCCTACCCTGCACAATCAGTCACCCTGCAACTCACAGCTATAAATATTTTGGCTTGCTTGATAGCTGTAGCATTTCAGTGTCTTTCACCTCAAGCTTCACCTCCACTGATCATCTGTGGCAGAGTTTCTGAGCCGATTTCATCATGTTAAGCTACACAGGCTGTGAGCTCTGTGTAGACTTTTCCTCAAGCTCTGGATGCCAAGCTGAGCCACACCAGGTACCTGAAGGAGTAGTATCAAAGGAGAGCAAGCTCCTGCCTTGGGCAACTCAGTGAAGATACAAGCCATTTGCCTGAACCACCAGAGACAGCAGAGATGTCCATTTCTGACTGAAGAAGATGGATTGGACTGGGAGGCAGGGTAGACTGAAAAGGGAAATAAGGAAGGGGACTGGATGGGTAGTCAGGAGAAGGGCAGGGGGAAGCATAAGTCAGTGGAAAGCTGAAGCAGAGGCAGTGGAGGAGGGGCAGGATGTCTAGGGAGAAACAGGGTTTGAAATAAAGGAATGGGGTGACTGACAGAGTGGGCATAGGTTAAGAGTCAGACATGAACTTTACCTGAGGAGTATGTGGAAGAGTGGAGATCATGTGGACAAAGGCAGAGGCAGTTGTGGGTATGGATGGAAAATCTAGTTATGGATATACTTAGATTCCTACCTGCCAAGTCCTAGCTATTGAAGCAGTTTTAGAGTTGCTATACAGTGGCCTTAGCAAGGGCCAAAAAAAATCCAATGGCTTTTTACAATGGGGCTTGAGAAATCTCTGAGATGGTGTCTGGAGAGGACATGTCTAACATGTGACTGGGGAGGATGAAACTTTGTAACCTGGAGACTCTTTCTAGGCATAAAGTTTGGGAGGCTTGGGGACAGTTGGTGAGTAAACAGCAGAAGAAGATGACATCGGTATTTCTGGAGGAAGAATAGCAGAAAGGGTGTGCAGAAAATATGAATGGATTGAAGGAAAAGCAATGCTGGTACCGTTGTTCCTAGCCTCTTGGGCAAACATGTGCGAGTGCCCTAGATGAAGCTGGCTTTGCTGCAGGCTTTACAGCTAATGCCATTTTAATTTCTGACATGTCACTAATGGAGAAAAATTTAACATGTATTTATTCAATGCCACTAAAAATACTCCAGCAGCTGTGGGGGAAGGAGGATAGGGCTGATCGATGGGGGACGGTGGGGAGGACCTGCACTTTTTTAAGGACTGAAATGTGACGCTTACAAGCGGGGTTTGGAAAGGCTCTCTCCCAGTAACTGCTGAGTATCCTCTGCCATGAAAACCTGCTGTCAACTGTCATGTAAAATCAGGGAGCCTGTGGGCAGAGGCTGAGAGAGACCCTTCGCATAAGTGCAGCCTGATGGACGGAAAGTAATTGCACTGCTGTGGTGTTGCCCGAACCTGGCAGGTTCTCACCAGAAACAAATACTGTTTCCCTGGTAATGAAGGAAAGGTTTAATCTAATTTCACTCCAGGTGGGTATGTTCAGTACAGCGAGTCCCTTTGCCACTGTTAACACTCACTGTGTTAGCTGTGAGTGGTCATCTGGCAGGTTTTAATGTGTCTCACAAAGTCTGCAGAAAGTGTGGGGCAGTAGGTCAGCTGAAAGGACAGCTGGGTGCATCATTTTCTTCCCCCTTCTCCTGCATGGTGCAAAGCCAGGTCACTGGCTCTTATCTTGTGCTTCTCCCTTGTCTCTGCATGGGGAGGCTTGGATCTGCAGCAAAGAGTGGCAGAGGGCCTTCTTTCTTCTTGCCTCAGAGCTGGATGCAGCTTTGATGCACAGACTGTGCAGGCTGTACAGATCTGCCCCTACTTCCACATTGTGTGACCTGGAAGGTAGACAACACACTGGCCAAGGGACCATGGCTCCCTGCACTCCCTTGGTAAACCTGTCCTGCCTTCCCTGGAATAACAGAAAGAGGATTTAATACTTCCTGGACCATGATGTCCAGACTCCTCCAACCCAATTGGGCTTTTGGTCAGGAAATCATAAAGCAATAGGAGGCTTCTCTGCTCACAGTATGCAGCTCTGTCCCTATGCTTGCTAATTAGGGAAGGGCTCACATAAAATGCTAAGATTCAAGCCTCCATGAGCACCAAGGGAACTTGGATCCAGATTAGACAGTGCTTGGATGCTTTGATGACTGGCACCGTAGAAATTACATAGATAGAGCACAGCGGAAATAGATGCAACTTTGCAGCTTTGGCTCTTCTCTGCTAGTTATAATTATTTAAGATGATGTTTCACATCATATTCAAGCTCCTGTGCAGATAGCAGCGGCAGAGAACAAGAGAGCTCAGCCACCTAGGAGAGGATTATGTGGATACGACAATGTTCAAACCCACTGGGATCTGCCACGCTGCATTATTTAAGCCCAGTAACCAAATTTAGTAACCAGCCCCTGAGGCGCTGAGAGAAAAACACAGCTTCCAGAGATCCTTCCCTACAGTTCTGTCAGCTTCCTCCTTTGAAGGAGTCACTGGCTTTTCTCTTCCTCTCTCAGCCCCACCAGCCAGGCCTGACATCCCACATTGCTCCCACAGGAGCAATGAAGTCATTTGCACAAGTGTAATGCGTGACCCAGGTACAAGCCATCACACACAGTATGAAGCCATGGGAGTCCAGTGCAGAGTTACCTGCACGGGGTAAACAAGAGCTGTCCCCGCTCCAGGCCTTCAGGATGCAGGGCACAGAGGCTGCATGTGTGCAGTGAGGAGCGAGCTCAGGTATAGACAGGCCAACCCTACAGCCAACACACAGCCTGTCTGGACTACTGGCTGCTTCCCAGCTGTAGCTCTGTACTGGATATCCATGTGTGCTCAGGCTGCTAATGCTCCCTGCTCTGTGTGGAGCCAGCTCTCACCTTCCTGGGAGCTTTGCAGCCCCAGCTAAATCTATACATGAATGTGCCTGCTGATAAAGTGTGTGGACAGAAGTAGTTCTGGACATACAGGCTCAAACTTGTGCTTGGGTGAAGATCTCTCCTTGCCTCCCTTGCCCACCAAGCGCTGCAGCTGGTGGGAAGAGGTGGGCCCAGCTCTGCCTCCCACCAGCTTTAGCCTTCCCTCAACAGCAGAGCTTTGTCACTGCTCCACAACGTCGCAATGCCAAACAATGGCACTTGTTAACAAATTTTGAAAAGGATTAAGGCAAAGGGAGTCTGGGAGGCTTGGGCAGAGCCTCTTTGCCAGCACCTCAGACTGCTGGTCATCTGGCTTGTGTTCAGTGAGCAGGTGCTATGCCACAGCAGGCCCTTGTCTCCCCAGTAAGACGGCAGTGCCCAAGTCCATGTACATGGCCAAGCTCTCTGGAGCGATCTATGGGAAGGAGAGGTTGAACAGAGTGAATATTTAACCGGCACTGTGTCAAGTGCAAACACATGTCCACTGTGGTGTTTGTCATTACAGGGCACTGATCTTGTACATATATTTGAGGCAATGCAGCTTAACTCCCTGCTGATTCTGGCAGAGCTGGCTTGAGAGACCCAGAATTTACCTTGGCATGTGAAGAGGTCATTTCAGTAAAACCCAAGCCCAGCCTCAGGGAGCCATGAAATAGTGCTGAGACCTGCTGGTACTGTAGGTGACTCCCACCACCATGGCTATTAACTGCAAGGTGTGTCCTCTCCACAGCGGCGATCGGACGCCACAGCCTCTTAAAACTGTCTGCTGTCTCTTAGATCCCTCCCTGGCCTTCTGCCCAGAGCCCTGGAGGCATCAAGACGGAGACTGGTGTTTACAAACACAGCCTTTTAAACAGTGTGTGGAATGAGAAAAAGGAGCAAGCCCAGCTGAAGGGCCCTGGGAGGAGCAGATCTCATTAGAGCTCGCAGGGAATGTCTTCCTGAGCCGCCTGTCTTGACCTAGATGAGCCACACCTGAGCTGCCAGGACAAGGAACAATGGCAGGTGAGTGGGAAGGGGGCTTTTCAGGCAGTCAGGGCTCTTGCCAGATCTGCCTTGCACGAGCTGGGCCTCTGTGGTTGCTACCATGCCAGAAAGTGTACAGCAAGACTGATCATAAAGGCCAGCTCTGCAAGAAAAGGACTTTGGGGTTGCATCGATGCTATCAGCTAGTCCACAGGCCAAGAAATCTCTGCCATCTTATGCCATTCCCAGAACCCAAGCTGTGGGTATTCAGGACTGATTGGGCTTTTTAACTTCTTGTTGTTGTTGTTTTGGCAATACTCAGCCTGACCAAACTCGAAGATGGGTTATTTATCACATACCTCGAATGGCATGATACATATGGCCCTTTGCACCAGTGCCCCTAAGTTACCCCTACCCCACAGCCATTTTATCTGTAAACCACAGACTCCTTCCCAGTACTCCTATTGTTCCAGTGACCACCAGAGCTGATACCAGCATTGGCCACTGGTGGACGGTCCTAGCAAGCAGGCAACACTCAGCATAAACTGAATTCCTTTCCCTCCCTGAGCCCCTGTGCCCAGTCAGCTCTTCCCTCCGCTGCATGGACCCCTACCAAGGTGCTGCGAGTCTGTGCCAGTGAGGATGGCAGTAGCAGCTGTCATGTGGACATTGGTCCTTGGAAAGCTGTCGTCATCCAGCTCATTTCCCCCAGGACACCAAATGCCTGTCAGCTGCTGGCTGGCTCCTGCTGAGGAGTGCTGGGTGTGACACCCCAGAGCAGGGTGATTTTCTGTGAAGCCAATTTACTCGAGTCCTTTCTGAGATCTTGTCTCAAGGGGGAAATTCTCCAGTGTTGCTGTTGTGGGAGAAGTTATTCTGCAATAACTTTTAAAATAGCTGCCCATGGGGACACAGTGTGCTGGAAAAACAGTCATTTCATTCTGGTGTGATCACTCCAATTCATGAGCCTGGCTCTTTCCCCTCCCTCCCATCCACTGAAAATTAGTTTGCTCGATTCAGCTGCAAGCTCTTTGCAGGCAAGGATTTGAGGGCCACAGTTTGGCCTACAACAGGACAGCTTCCCAGCTCTATGGGCTGGGGTGCTTTCCTTGCTGCTTCAAAACAAATGGCAAAGCATGCAAATGTGCAAAGGTAGCGTGTAGCCTGCTCTTGGGGAGGGCTGTGACTCCTCAGCCTTCTCTAGGGACCTGCATGGAAACCAAGCTGTGAAAATAGAAGTAATGGTCCTGGTGAGAGGACAGCAAAGATTTCCAGCAGCTGTGACTAACATTAAACCACTTGGCAAAGGGCTTCTCACTGTCTCTCCCTCTGCCTCTCCCACCCTCTGGGAACCTCAGAAAGGGCATAACTGGAATCCCTGTACTGGGAAGGGGAGGATGAAGAACACGTAGATGCCCAGCCTGGGATTTCCTACAGCTATCACTCATACCAGGCAGACAAGAGCCACGTGCAGCAGCTCCGAAAGCAACCCACAGGAAGGGAAAGGCATAAGACTGTTTCTGTGAGATATATACACCAGGCTGGCTGAGGGCAGCCCAGACCTCTGTATCCTTGGATGTAGAAGCAAGGCCTGGGGTTTTGCCAGCAGCCTGCCACCACCCAGCCTGCTCTCTTATGCTAGTGGGGACACGTCTGCAGCAGCAAACATCCAGGCAGAGGAGATTTTCAGGACGGGTTGCTTGGCAGAGAGGGAAGGGGCAAGTGGGTGTGTAAGAGGATAAATCTGTAATGTTCCTCAATTGCGGTGCAGAAGCAGGCCTCAGATTTCCTCCTAGGGCTCAAACTTACTTTGGTAGAGCTCTTACCAGTGCTCAACCACACACTCACACAGGGAAAGAGCCACTGCTGCCTGGTGCACTGGGCCCTTCCTGAGACTGCCGGCTCCATTCTTCTTCTGCCCTAGACTGACGCAGTTACAGCCTTCCTCAGGGCTGACCCGGTTGCAGCTGAAAGCCACAGAAGACACGTGGATGCAGCAGAACCAGACAGACATAAGCTGCGCTCTGGCACAGGCACGATGAGGCAGTTGCCTGTTGGGGAAACTACTTGGGGGCTAGAAATCTGCTGATTGCCTTTACACAGAAGCAGGCTCAGGAGAAAACCCCCTTATAGAGTAGTTGAGCTCTGTCCTGTCTCCTCTACGCCACAAAGCACCTGTCACTGGTGTAATACCCTTCTCATCAGATGAGTACACTGGCCATGGCCAATCATTAGCTGCTGAGAACAGCCTTCCTTCCCAGCCAGACCATCCTCTCTACAACGCTAACCTCTCTGAGGAAGGGGGAGCAGGGGAGTAGCACTTTTAAAGCAGTCTACCCTGCAAATCATGGCCCCAATATTGTTTGCGCTGAAGTCCAAAAGCCAGAAGAAGATCAGCCTCTTTGCTTTTTTTCCGGGCAGTCAATAACTAACCTCTGGGACCCAGCTGCTTACAAGACACCGAGAGAAAATTTCTAAAAGACAGCAATAAAAAGGACGTGGGTGCAGGGGGAGGAGAAAGGCGGGGAGGGGGAGAGGAGGGACATGTATGTCACAGCTTACCTCAGAGCCAGAATTAGAAGCTGGGTAAAAAAAATAAAATCAAAGCAGGAAATAATGTGTGGCTTAAAATAGCAACATCAAATGGGAGCGAGAATGGGGAGTGGGTGGCATTTGAGGTTGCTGCTCTGTTCCTCCCTCAATGGCAGGGTGATTAATATGTCTGCGCTACTTGTGTTTATGTAACAAAGGGCACTAAAGGCCAAAGCTGCATTTCACTGAAGGGGAGTCTGTGAATCTTTTCTTCCCCCCATACCATTAAGTGGGAGGATCTGCACTTGCACTTCCTGCCCCAGAAACAAAAAAAAAAATTAAAAAATTCCATGCTTCAGCACTGCACACACAGTTACATTTCTACAGCTTGGCAGGGCAGCACAGAAACCTTTAAGGCTTTGAAGGCACTCTTCTGTCTTTCATGGCTCCCCACAGGAAAAGCCTGTTCCCAGAGCACACCTGTAAACATGGTCAGGTTGTCCCTGGCTGGAGGCTGAGCTGTAATAGCAGGCAAGGTACCATTGCATGTTACTACACATTTTTGTGTTCGTTCTCTGTATTTGCAGTGAATCATAGATCTCTGAGACGGGTCATGCAGTCCATTTCCTTGCCAGTGCAGGATTGTTCCCAGCCATATACTTAATCCGTCATGTTTCTCTTGCGAGACAATGATTCAGATTGCTCAGTCTTTTCTGTACACACCTTGTATCCTGAGAACTGCATTAAAGACTGGCAAGCACTCATGTTTTGGTAAGGAAGGGATATTTCTCTTGGGTGCATCAAGAAATATTCAACCCACTGCATCACTGTTCACCGATGACACTGAAGTTACCTAGCAAAGCGGCCGAGGGAAGTATGGCACTTGTTTTTTAGGCTGCTGTCATCTGAAAGGCAGTGTGCTGCTACAGCTCACCCCTCTCAATGTTTGGTCCCCTCAGAGAGCAAAGGCAACAGCAAAGACCTTCCTTCACCTGCACATACAGCATAAGACTGCACCCCCTCACAGTCACTCCTCCTATCAAAATATCTGTTTGCAAATATCCATACATGCAAATAGCATAAGACCAAGTTTGTCTTGTGATAAAAACCTGCTGTGCGGGCTTGATTCTGATGCTCCCTGACATCAGCAAATATCTTTGACATAAGTCGGGACATAAGTCTGTCAGAGGAAGGAAAATCTGGCCCAGATCTGATGCAAACCTTCCCACAGGCAGGCAGAGCAGCACGATTTGTTTAAACATGGCATGTTGGTGGCTGCAGACAGAGATTCCATCAACATGTATAATATCCTGCTAGTTAAATCCAGCCATGGTAAATATCTCCACCATGTTACCCCTCCAAGCAAATATAGTACCTGTATGGAAGAAATTCCTCAGAATGTTTCCTGTCTGGAGCTGAAGCTTGCCAGGGACTGAATTTCCTGTGAGGCTACAATTGGGAATGCAAAGCAAAGAAGCTAACAAGAAAATGAGATGATACACATTTGAACCTACTCTACACAGATCCTCCTCAGCAAGAACATTTCCCCCCGTTTAAATAAAAATGAAGCACTTAGATTTTCAAATATCGGCTGGGTTATTTTTCATTAGTAATTCTTATTTTTACCCCACTGCCTCCCTTTCTGCCTATTTTTTTCCAGCTGCAATTCTGTGACTTACACATCCTGAAAATGAAAGAGGTTGTTTTTGCCAATAGCAAAGTGCTATGCATCCTTTCAACCATCTGGAAATGGATTTTTTATTCTTCCCCTCTCCCAACCACACACGCACGTGCACACACACAACCAGGTCTTTGTCTCTTAGAATCATTTCCCGCTCCAAAGCTGATGGCCATGAAAAGAATTCAATAAAAAAGTTCCACAGGCATTAAGAGGCTGAGGCAGAATAAACAGGGCAACTTCCTGGGCACTTGTTCTCATCCTAACTGCCACCTCACAAGGAAGTGATGAATGCAATGGAGCATACGGTTCAGTGGTTAGAGATTAAGAGAGGTAGTTAGGGCTCCTGTGGTTTTGTCCTAGCTCTGCTACAAATCTCCTTTGTCACTAAAAGCAAGCTGCCTACCTGCTTAGTGCCTCAGCCCGCCCCTCCGCGCCAGCTATAAATAGGGTTACAGATACTTTCTAACCTCGTGTGATGATCAATGTGTTCGTGTTTGCAATGTCAGCTGATCTCCAGAGATGAAAGAAGTAATCTAAAGTGAAAATTGCCATGATAGCTCTGTGCTGAGACTAATAGAGTCAAGCAGGACAGTCTGGGAGCCAGAGACTAGACTTGACCATCTCTCGCCCAGAGGCAAATGTTAAGGAGTGAGCTATGTCACCATGCTATCCAGATGACTGCAGGTCTGCAAGAGGAGACATAGAAGAGCCAGAGCCACACTGACTGGTACAAACATGCTTACGGTGTCCAGCTGAGAATGAGTAACAGCAGCTTGCTCATCATCCTGATTTCTGTCACTACTAGTGTTTCTGAATGCTGAAGTGTCCCAATGCTGTGACTCAGGGCTATGAGTCATGGGCTGTATGTCTCTACCACCTAGAATCACTCACTTGCTCTCTCTGATGAGATTGCAGAAATCACAGATCATCTTGGATCTCCTACAGTGGTAAGTCTTAAAAATATAGACAGATATTTACAAACACATCCAGAACAAAGTCATTCTCTCTCCAATGACTGTCTATTGGTGATCTGTATTAGAGATCAATTTCACATACGCATTCCCACCCAATAAATCTAGAAGAAGCAGAAGCCCTTTTTTCCTTCTCTTAACATTTAATTCCTATCTCCTCAAAGCTCTAGTAAATCTGGACTAAACAGGATGCAGTGCAGGTAGCATTCAACATTTTGCTTCCCCTGCTTTTACCAGTCACATATTTAGACCTGAAATGCTGACAGCAGGGCGACAGTATGCTTTTTGGCACTGGATCTGCCTCATCTTTGTCCAGGCTCTCCAGCCTTCCTCGTAAGGAAGCTTTGATCTAAGTAGCATTCTCCTAACCTCAGTGCTAGGCTGCAATTAGTTGCACGCAGGGCTGCAGTGGGAGCCCTCTCTGAGCTGGCTGGCAAGACCTCTGAGAAGACACCAGATACTCCTGAGGTATCATCAAGAGCTGTGTTGACCACACACAATGCAGCGGACAATTTTCCCATCTACAGACTGCAACAGCAACCAGCTGCAGGTTCAGGAGCTCACCTTCAGTTTATATAAATTCTCTGTTGATACAGGTGCAGCTGAAATGGCCGCCCCTTCCTCTTGAGATGAGGAAGCAGGGGCTCACCTCAGCACTGAGGTGCAAAGCCCTGAGTGATCTCACTGGCTAGGAACCTCCTGTGCTGCCTGCCCGTACAGCACCTAATCAGTGAAGCAGAGGCCCCATGCTGACAAGAGTGGGATTGCCAATACTCCTCTAGTGGCAGCGTGGTTTGCCTTGGCAAAAGAGTGTTTCTGTTGGCATATGTCTCTTCCCTAAATTGATTAAGTCACGCCCGTTTTTGCAAATATCTCTGCAGCAAGGTGTTTTGCTGGTGTAAAGATGTGGTAAAGAATCATTCTCCCTGCTCACAGCCAGTCTGAATCCTTCCCCCCAAAGTAGATAAAAGTCTATGATGGCAATCTGAGTGAGCTTTCTGTGTGCCAAGACAGGGTGAGTGCACTTTTAAGTCTGAACTAATGCAGGTAACCACTGAGATCTGTACTAGGAAGACAAACACAATGCTCTGAGCACAGGGACTCCCGAGTGATAGGAAGTGACTTCATCACACCAATTCCTCTATTCCCGTAACTCTCTCTGGGTTTGCCAATAATCCTTATCATCCTTGCTGAGAAAGGAGTGCCTTTGCTAACTGATTACACCCTCCGTTCCTCACTGTGGTCAGCCAGTTGCTGCATGCCAGAAACAGCTGGTATGATTGATAGATAAGCACACATCTCAATGTACTTTCCTCTGTCTGCTGTAACCACATCCATCCCTGCAGCTACTAGAAAGGCAGTTCTAGAAAAGAGTGAAACAACACAGAGTAGTTTTGTTAGCAGTACTAGTTTGCTAGAAAGACTAATCCAGAGAATCTCAACTTTTCCCATATTTCCATACAAAATACTGCAAGTCTCCATGAAGGAAGGCAGGATGGCCCCAGCCCTCCCTACCATCCCCCAACAACAGCACATTCCAGAGCCCAACAATGCCTGCAGATGAGGCAATTCATCTGCTGGACCAAGAAGATGCAGGGCTCAAGACCCTGAGATATCAGAACCCCAACATACCACCTCTCAGCTAGCATCTGTGCCCTGCACTGAGGCAGGATTGGGTCTAACAATGCAACCTGAAACTAACCAAGAAATGTGCCAGATCAGACTCTTTGAGGACAAGCATGATTTGAAACTTTATGCCATTTTGATTAAAGCTCTGTGTGCCTTGAGTTCAGCATTTTTGGATAGCCTCAAGGCATTCTTCAAATGCAACAGCACAGTTAAGTAATAAAATGCTCCAGGATCACCTCTACTCCAAGCACATCACACTCCTTTAAGAAGCACAACAAGACAAAAGGCATCTTAGACAAAATTTGTCTTCGATTTGAGTCACAGGAGTGACATCAGAGATGGAGCTACCCAGCTTGTTAAGTGACTAAAAGATGGCCAATTTTATTATGGTTTTTTTTCTGCACTAGTTCCTGGAATCTGGTTTGTAGACACAGCCCTTCCCTTGCTGTTAGCTCAAGCCATGAGGTGGGCAGGGACATTCAAATAGCATCTTCTTTGACCTTTCTGGTACTGAGATGACTGTTGTTGCTTTTTTGGAGGTTTCTGAGAAGTTCCCACAAGCCTCTGTCCCCCCATCTCCTGAACTGCATCTGCAGCATCCAACCACAGTCCCTCCGGAGGGCAGTGTGGCTCTCACAGTGACGGCACCAAACTCTTAATTTGTTCCAGCCTGTTTCACACTGACATTTTAGCACTGACGTCATCAGCTGCTGAAATTTCATTGCTGCTGCTAAGAATAACAGCCCTTCTCATCCCCCACCTTACACCAAATAATTATTTATTAATACAGTAGGGATCTAAGCTTATCTTTTCTGACACAAATCAGGTTCTGGTGGTTAAAAGAAGAAGTAAGAACAAAGCACTGAAGATGCTTATATGTTCTGTCAGCCTGGGACCAAAAAAAATTAAGAGTGTATTCTTAAGTGGTAACAGTGCTATAAAAAACAAACAGGAAAAGTTCAGACTGATTTGTTTTAAGGCTTCCTTGACGGTCAGTCTTAGGCACTGCAAATTGCTTAAATAGCCTAGGCTACGATCTGCCCCAGAAGTGATTTACAAAGCCCCTTCCAAATTCTCCAAGACTTTGTACCTTGAATATTTGGTTATACTGGTACAGTGTGGGTGTAAAATACTGCAGAATCAGAATTCCCCATTGACTCTGAGGCCTGAACCAAATCCCATTGATTTCCGTGGGAGGATTTCTATTGACTTGAATGGGCATTGAATCAAACCTAAATTGGCAGTGCTCTGCACCCATTTGGCATAGTGTAGTTATCTGCATAAGGTGGAGAATCAGGTCCAAAGACACTGAGAAATGCTTTAATTAAGAGCATTACTGAGGAGAGCGAGCTTTTCCATCATTAAGCTGATAAACTGAATTTGTTCTATACTTTTAATGGCAAAGGGTCAGATTTTCAGAGACACTTGGTCTAAAGATGAAGCTCAGTGCTTTGAGGACTTCCAAGAAATGTTTAAAGGCAAATCAGGCACTGAGGAGCCTTTCAAATCAACAGGTCTGTTCACTTACTTACACGCTTTTGAAAATCCTAGAAGGTATCTATCTGTGTTTTTGGTAGCCTTACAAATCTAATCATAAGTCATAAGATGACCATTACCTGCAGCTGGCAGCCAGCTCTACCCACTGATTCCCTATCAGCGCTAGGGCCCTCATAAGCATACTGAGCAGCAGCTGAGAGAAACCGGCACGAGGAGCGGTAACTGCACAAAGTTTTGCCTATAGGTACCTGCCCTCTATAGCCCCTCCTCACAGAAGGAGACCAGCACCTCTGTCAGGCATAGCAATTCATCTGCAGTCCCTCCTGGTCAGGGGTGACAAAGACCTTTAAAAACCAGACACACAGACGTCCTGAAAGTGTTATTTTCAACCACTGCTGGGGAAGTCAGTGGCTAGTACAGCTTCTGCTCCAGAAGCAGACCTGAACCTAGACAGACTAGCATCCAGTCAAGGAGAAAATTCTCAAAACTTCTTTGTTACTGCTTCCCCATCAACTCTGAGGTCTGGCATCATTTCCTGTGTTGTTGCTGACCCTCTCAGGCACCTTTCTCCACTGCTTGATCTTTAAAAACTGCTGCATTCGTTATCTCTGTGTACCCCTTTACTGCAGAATAAGGGAAGTTTGCAGAGCTGGTCCTTCCAATGGATCCTTTGGTTACTTGGCTGGAGTATTTTGCCTGGCTGTTAGTTTTCATTTGGAATTAAGTGCTTGGTGTAGTCTTTTTCTGGAAAGCACAGAGAGATTGATCATGAGACATGAAAGACAAACATCTCTGCTTAAAAATCCTAGTGGCTGCAAGAGAGAGAAGATGAGAGCAGCATTGTCACACTAAGGTGCCTTCCCCTGAAGTGTCACAGAGGAAGAGATCCAGAAAAGGTAGATGCTCGAAAGGAATGCAAAGAGAAAGTGAAAGTGTTGCTAAAGCCAAGCCTTGAAAATGAAGTACAGGAGCTAGGAATATCTCCTCCGACCCCTTGCAGTCATTCTTGTTCAGCCTGAATTGGTCAGCAAGGTCACACACCACGGGACCGACAGGAGCATATCTCTGAGCTGAAGTGCTTCTCTCAGCAAGGGACGTCAGGACGGGCTTGGCTGGAAGCCTGAGGGATTGCTGCGGCCCCCTGATTTCCTCAAACCCCCACGCTAACCTCTTCCTCCCCATGACTAATTTCCCTGCACCTCCTCCCACGCCACCCCCAGTTCCTCACCCTGTGCATTTTTATGCAGAGAAGAAACTTGCTAGATTATGCCACCTGCTACTGGGATAAGTATCAGGTAAAGAGATAGGAATGTACCAGGGGACATGACGCCTACAAACTGAGGAAGGGAAGAAAAATTCCTGCCTGGCATTGGCACGCACGGGAGCAGCTCTCCAACCAGCTCCTTCTGATAAAAACCCTGCTTCTGAGTTGGAGTTAAAAACGTCCTTTAAAAAACACATTTAGGTTCACTATGAACAGTAAGGCCTCAGATACACTCATGCCCGTATCGGGGAGTCTGCAGGCCAGATGATAACAGAACTGGTTCAGCTCCAACAGGGTAAGTCGTGACTTGGAGCCACGCACCGAAAGCAAAGCTGTGCCCAGCAGCGTTCCCGGGTGTGAGTGAGAACGACGCTGCCCCACCATGTATTTTTCACTTTCTTTTGCTGACATCTACAAAACTGTTCCCAGCTTCGGGCTGTGGCCCTGGTTCTGTTCTGTACCAGTTTTACCCCAGTGCTGCTCTACTGAGGACCAGTTTTGAGCCTCAGCTTCGCCAGGGCAAGCAAGAGGGGGAATGGACCTACAGTTTTATTTGTTGCTTACACCAAAAAGAATCATCTAATTAAAAATCACTGGAAACCATGTGCATTTGCAGAAATGGCTCCACTTCAGAGAAATCTCTTAAGGCAAATAAGTAATTTTTCAAGGGTTTAGACATTTATGAATATAGCCTCTATAGTTACACTTGTTAGGATAAAATTACAAGCGTTTCCAATCCTCACACCTCGGGACATAAGCTGATCCTCAGCTGGGGGCCAGGAAGGAATTTCCTCCGAGAGGATATTATTGTTCTGAGGTATCTCATGGGAGATTCACATCTTCCTCCAGAGTATCTGACATTAGCCACTGCAGAAAAAAAAAAAAGACGACACTGGGGAAAAAAAAAAAAGAAACTGCTCAAAACGAGCCAGTGTTCTGGTCTTCTCTGCCGAGCCCTGCCTGTCATATTCATATGCTCTTAACTAATTGGGCAGCCGTATTTACACCCACCTAACGAACCGGGCAGCTCCACTGACGGGGAGAGGAAACGTGGACCCACACCCCGGCCTCTGTCTCACGTAGGAAGCGAGCTCGAGTGGTAGAAAGGCACACGGGTGTCAGGACGACGCCGGGCGCTGAAGGTTGCACAACGCCTGCTCCTGCACCGCCCGCTGCTCTGCCAGCCCCGGACCAGCGACCGCGGAACAGGGGCGATCACAGGGGATCGGCAGCGTGGGCCGGGGCGGGGACGGCCCCCGTTGCACAAGCTGCCCCGTCCGATGTTGTAAGGGACCCCGGAGATCCGGGAAGGGCGGGGGGCAGGGCGCGGGGCGGCCGCGCTGCTGGCAGGGCGCCGCTCCTTCTGGGAAGCGCCGTGAGTCACCCGCCGCCCCGAGCCGGGGGGCACCGCTAGGGCCGCGGCCCCCTCCCGAAGCGCCTCCCGCCCCGCCCCTCCCTCGGGGACAGCCAATCACCGCCCCTATATTTGCATACAGCGCCCGGGTGCTTCTGGGCCGACAGCGGCGGCTGTACCCTCCCCTCCCCTCCCGCCATCGCAGAACCCTCGCCCCCTGCCTGTCGGCTTCCACACTGAGGCCAGGCGGAGGACGCAGCTCTCCCGGCAAAGCATCCCTCACCTTGACCTGAGGGCGAGAGAAGGCTAGGAGTTTATATAGCGTGGCGATGCCATTATTTGAATTGCCCGGATGACCCTCAGTGGTCTGGGGTGCAGGCTTCAAACCTGTAGCTGTCTAGCGACAGAGTGGTTCAATTCCACCTTTCGGGCGAAGTGGGAGACATTGGGAGGCCAGAGTATCTTACTTTCATAAGCCGGTGCCCGCCAGAGCAATATCCCGAGGTATCACCGTGCGCGGTCCCATACATCTATATGTTGCTTTTCCCCTTTCGCTGTTTTTTGCCTTTCATTGTTTTTGACCATCCCCTCAGAGCAAGGCGAGTGGTGGACTGATGAAATGGCAGTATGCTAGGCGCAGCCAAAGACAAGGAAAATCTCCCAAGGGTGCCTGGGTGACAATTCAGATTTTAATTGGATTCTGCTAAGTGGATCTTTGTTAAATGGTGTCACACATCCTACAAGAACAGAAGAGAAGTAAATAACAGAAGCCATTCTCTAGATCTGCTCCATATTGATGATAACCCATCTTCCACCCACACTACAACAAAGATGCTTCACTTCAGCAGTAAGCATGGGTGCTAATAATGTCACTCAGCCCTAGGAAAAATAAAGGTTAGTGTGAAGCTAAAAAACATACTCTTCAAGCAGAAGGCATTTATTTCATTATATCCTATTGCAGTGACTCCAGCAGATGATTTGTGGAGCCTCTAGTTAGGATGAGACCCCAACCACCCCCACTGCAGGGGAGAGTGAGCATTTGGAGGGCATTTCCTTGTTGCCTCCTGGTCCCACAGGCAGGAAGTACAATTCTGCCTGGTGAATACACCAGAGGGAGAGAAGAAATACTGAGTGAATTATCAGTCCTCCATTGTTCCTGGGTGCTTTTGGGGGGGTGCTGTGGCCATCCGGAGTTAAGTAGGTAAGCGCCCCTGAGGATCCAAGCCGGAATGACTGTGCTTCCTTTAGACCAAGTGACTCACTCCAGCTGAAGGCCTGGGAGGAGAAAAGGGCACTGAGGGCCCTAACACCAGTCCTGCCGGCTGCTACTGCTTCCAGCCGGCCGAGCACCCAAGTCCATTGGAGAGGAGCAGCTGTGGTGCCAGCAAGGCCTGTCACTCCAGGAATACACTGGCCTGTTATGGGAAATCTGGGGGGTGGGGGGGAATCCCTCCGCGGCTCACACAGCATATGCCAACTTTTTTATGGCCTTGCAGGAGATGTGCGTGCGCTCTCGCCAGCGCAGCTGGGAGCGTCCCGAGTCCCAGATGACTATCTATCTGCTCCGTGCCGCTCCGTCTACCAGCCTGCCTCCTCTGCTCATAATGAACTTTCTATGTGGAATTTCTCTGTGGCCTCAGAAATTGGTATCTGTGCCGCATTTTGGCTGGGGGCTTTTGTTTGTGTCGGGAGGGGAGCATTGGAAAGGCCTTTGCCCAGTAGCGGGCAGCTGAGAACGTTAACGTTCAATGTCAGTTACCAAGTAGAACATAATACAGCTCTTTCATGTGGTGTTTATAACTGAACATGCTGGTTTGTGTCAGCCTGTTTTTTATTTTTCTTCCAAGAAGTAGTTTTGGATTAAATTATGACAATTACATTCTTATATTCCCCCCCCGCCAACCCCCACCCTTGCCCTGCGTGCACACAAACACAAATGGGAATTATGTGCTCTGAGTGCGATTTGAACTATACAGCCTGGGATCTGTGCCTGGCATTGAGTTCACTTTTTTCCTCCAGAACAAAAAAGGCCACATCCACTCTGCACTCTTTCATTGCCTTAGGATAAAGTAGGATGGTCAGATTGCTGGTACAGGTGATTTGTCCCTCAGTGAATTAATGGGGAAAACAGACTTTCAAGCACATGAGAGAGGAGGCTGGGGACCCCTGGCCAGGGAGGTTGTGGTAAGCAATGTGGGGGTCTAGGTTTGTGAAATCCAGTGTGAGTCCCTACTCTGAGCTGCTTACACAACCCGTCTGGCTCGTATACCTGGGCAGTGCCTCATTTGATCCATAATGCAGACACATGGCAGAAAGCAATCCTGTCTTTTGGGGCTGTGCCCACCTGGGCTGCACCTCTAGCACATGGCTGAACCTAGGGAAACATGGGGACAGGAGACATAAGGCTGCTCTTGCAGCCTTTAGCTGACACAGTAGGTGGGACAAGGCCTTAGGAAACAGAGCACCCTATATTTTGGTGTTATTTTTTAAACACTGGTTGGAGGAGAACACCAGTGTGGAGGACCGTGTAGATGATCTGGCTGTAGGAGGGCCATTTTCATAATGCTATCCATGTATTGCCAGAGTCAGCTGTTTGGAGTCACTTACTAGTCAGGCAAAGCTTTCAGTGTTTGAACCTGAATGTCACTTTCTTCCCTGACAAAGGGCCAAACTAAGAGGAGCCAAAGGCTTCACCACTGGTTAGAAGGCAATCCAGGGGTTATTTAGAGCCAAGACGCACGAGAACCTGGCTCCTCAGCTGAACGTAATCTGCCTCCTGTTGTTTTCCCTGTGGAGTCACAGCACAGTGAGGAGGATGTGCTGGTGACAGATGGCTGACGCAACTTGCTAAGCATACGGGTGACTGGGCTGTGACTCAGCAAGTGTTTGGTTACAAGAGATCGGGAGCCTGTGCTTTTGCACTGGTAACAGTGGCCCTAGCTGGGTCTACTGGAGGACTAAGCATGGGCTATCATGTGAAGTCTGTGACTGCCGTCCTGTATGGGAGGAAAGCAGGCACACGTGGCCTGTTAGATCAAAAAGTCAAGCTTCTAATTACTGTTTACATTGGTAATGGATAATATCTGAGTGTGTATAAATACATGACCTGCCAGTGGTGCTTAGATGTCCTACTGGCTTTCAGAAAGGAAACTCTTCAACACCCTGGCCTAAAATAATCACCATCTTGCTTGGAGGGAGTAGGACTTGGAAAACTTCTTTTGCAGTGGAGTCACTAGAGGGGGACAAAGACCTAGTCTGGGTATGCATCCGTCTACTAGCTCCCCCACTGCAGCTGTGGGAGACGCCTTGGAGAGGCAGAAGCAAAGATGGCCCTTGTCTTCCTCAGATTTGAAGGTGCCCAAGTGCTGGGACAGCTTTCCAGAGGCTGAGCAGGCAGCTGGGATCAGCAATGGATTGGGGAAATGAAGCCACTCCTTTTCCCCCAGAAGCAGGATGGCACAGGCATGTCCATGTGTAGTTTAGCAGCCTTTATGTTGGCTCTTCCAGCATTTCTCCCTAGCTTGGGCCAGCCTGTCCATAGCTGCCCGGGCCTTTCAAAGGCTAAATTCCAGCCATTGCACAGCACAAGACAGTGTCTTCTGGGTGGAGGACCCAGACAATCATGTATGTTTACAGGCACATGCCTTTTTTGTCCTTTCTCCTCTTTTATGACTGGGGGAGAGCTGAATTCTCAGGTCTGGATAGGTGCCAGGTGTTATTGTTGTCTCTCTGAGTTAAAGCCGTCATGGAAATATTGGAGGACTTGAACTCGAACAGAGTGTACCTGTGTGCATCCCACATGTACACAGAGAGCCGAAGTGACTATGGCAAGCAGCAAGGCAGTGTTTGCAACTAACATGTTGACCTGAAGTGCTTAAAAGCCACTGCACAGGCTCCACTGGCAAAATGTCGACTGGAATGACTCATACGAATGGATCGTGATACGAAGCCCTCAGGCCAGCCAGGCTGTGTGTGGAACCAAGACACTCCCATTTTCTCCCCTCCAGCATACTTCCCTGACCAAATCCAGGACTGAGCCTTTTGGCTCTGACTGGAGCTGGTCAGAACATGTTTTTCTTTTCTTCTCTTTTCCCCTCCTTCACCCTTTGGAAAATGTTGACATTTCAGCAAAGGGCTGAAAACCCAAACTCTGAATATTTTCCATTGGAAAATGCTGGGGGAAAGGGAGGGGAATAATCCCCAAACTGCCAACAATCAAATCTCTTTTGCTTTTAAGGCTTTTGGGTTTATGAGATGGGGGGCACATTTGGAGGACAGCAAACACTTTCTATGAAAATATCTGTTCTCTCAAAGCCCATTTTTTCACTAGAAAGGTGTTCCAACCGGCATCGTTTTCACTGGTGATGGTTTGGACATTCTCTATATCTAATTTTGGAATCGACCTGAAGAAAACTTAATTAATTTTATTGGAATATAAGGAACAAATGACACTCTCACAGCACAACTGATATTCACTTGGTATTCTCAGTATCGTGAGAATATGTCCTGATATTCTCTCTTTGTCAACAGTGCTGTTTACACAGCATCTCAAGCAAGTTTGGAACCCAGTCCCTGGAGATGCCATGCTCCCAGAGCTCCACCTGACTTGCCTCAGACCTCAGAGCACATTCCTGAAGGGAATCTACCTTTCACAAGATCACATCAAAGGCTGTAAAGGAAGCAATATGTACTGAAAGGTGTATTACCTGTAGCTATCCCTTGAGTAACTGATAGCACAGAAACACTTAAAAAGCATTTTTGTTCTGATGTCTTCAGCTGACTTAATTTTCTGTCTGAATTGTAATGTAGACGTGAAACATCTGTTTCATCGTGTCTTTGCATATTATTCTGCTTTCCTGTAAGTTAAAAATAAAAAAGAAAAGGAACAATGTTAGCATAACAGAACACACATATTTGTAGGAGATGAATTACGCCCTAAAACTCTTACTAAATGTGGCTAATAGCAAGTTAGAGTTTAAAAAAGGAAAGATCTTAAAATGGGCATATGCTGGTCATAAATAAATTCACGCTGCAAAGTAGCAGAAGCTTTCAAAGAAACAGCAGAGTGAAGTTAGAATAACCTCCAAAGAGGAACAATGGGAATAAAAAACAAGTATTTGAAGACAGATCTTTATCAGTTGTGGGACTGCAGAGGAGTAGAATCAATGACCCAGAGGTCCCTTCTAATTTGTTGTCCCCAAATTTGTCCCCATTTTTTTTCCACACTGAAGCTTCCCAGTTACTCTTTACATTCTCTCTGGTATGATTTAGCAGTTGCACTTCGTTCTGATTTAGTACAGGTCTCTATCCCTTGTCACCTCCAGGTTTTTCTGAACTAGCTACCTGTGTTTGAATTAAGTCAATGCCAAAGAAAGGGCATATCTGACTCCATCTAATCCCTATTTTTTTGTTTTCAGAATAGGAACACCTCCTTGCCATTGTTAAAGCTTATAAAGTGGTGGGTTTAAAAAGATGGTGATGCAAAATCTCAATTTTAGACCTTACCTTTGTCAGTTAGGGACAACTAAATTGCATGTTGATAAAAGGAAGAGAAACTGAATGTCTCTGATAACTCAGTGGCAAGAAACACAGAGCTACTAAGGACCTGCATTGGTGCTGTCTGTCCTTTGTCATAATTTTTCAAGATAAGTAAGCAATTTTTCACTTACAGAACTCTGCTGTTAATAAAGTCAAAAGATCAAAAACTTTAGTCCATCACCTGGGAAATACAACTGCATGCAAGAAGCCACAGCAGAAACCTGAGAAATAGCCATCTGGAGATGCAGAGCTGTAAACTAGCCATTGGAAACCCATACACCCATAGCAGAGATGTAGCTGTATGATCTGCCAAAGGCTGAGCTGTCCTTGCTCCCGTCAGTACTAAAGGGGCAGATGCAGAAACAAGGAGATCCCAGGTAAGAAGATAAAGGGTCAAATGAATCATGCAGTCACTGTGTGAAATGTAATGACTGGGAGACCAAAACAGATTAAGTCAGGGCTTGTAACTGTTAACATTTGTGGAAACAGCCCACAAATCCAGCTTTCTGAGAAAAATCAGATTCTAGCTTTCTTTTGGTAATTTAAAGAGGCAACAATCTGTTCATATGACCTTCAGATCAGGCTGACGCAGGGACTGAATCCTACAATAAAAACTGAAGAACGGCCCTTCTGGGCCAGAGTAGTGGTCCTCCTCACCCAGCACTCTGCTCCCAATTGGGGCAAGGTGAGGGACTATCCAGGGAGAGCAGACAGGCCTGGACATTTCCCTCTCCCTTGTGTTTCCTCACCATTCACCTTTGTTGGATCGGGATGTTAGACTGTACATCTTGCCTGCTCCCTTTAGTGTCCATTTACAGACCTGTTGTCTGCAAATTTGTCTAATTCCATGTTGAGCCCGCTGATGCTGTCTGCCTCTGCAGCCTTCTGGGCCAGCAACTCCCAGAAGTTCTCTACCTAACGTGATGTAATTTCTTTAATCTGTTTTAAACTCGTCTCCTACTAGTTTCACTGAGTGCTCCCTGTTCTACTGTTGAGGGATTTGGCTACTAATGGCTCTACATTCACCTCAGCCACCCTGATTTTTTGAACCCAGTCCTTAATCATCAGAAAAAATAGCTAAGAATTGCAATGTTGGGTTGCTCAGCTCCCTTCCATCCCTGTCGCTTGCTGACCTGCCCAGAGTGGTTTTATCCCTGGAGCACTCTGGCTGTTACCAAACTCAGAGGGGAGAAAAACGACAGCAAAGCAAATGGTGTGCAACTTCCTTCCAGTACTCTACTCCCTGCGCAGCTGTTCACCGATGATGCAACGGGTCCGTTTTGTGGTTAAGAGCTGGATGCTGATGGCCCTGTCCTTCCCCTGGGGCTCTGCAGGGGGCTGCAAAGCAGCAAGTAGGATTTCGGGGAGGGTAGGCTGGCAGCCCTGGCGGGGGTGTCGGGGGCATCTTCCAAAGTGGCTTTAATTAATGAGCACATGTGCAGCGAGGAGAGTTACAGCATCCCACTCAAATTGTTGACTTGGAGCCACTTCTGGAGACAGCCATATTCTGCTCATTAGGAAAGAGCTTTTTTGCAATGCCCTTGGATTGGACGGCTCTTGGATTGCACCACAAGATCAAGTCCACGTACGGGCTGCCTGCCTTTCAGCTGCCAGCTCCAAGAGGGTTGTTTTTCTTGTCTTCTCATTCTCAAGGAGTGCTCAGCCAGATGGCCTGTTTTCGAATGCACTGTGCGTTGGTTGGATGTGTGTTTGGAGAGTCTGCCAGCTTCACGAGAAGGAAGAAAGAGCAAAAGAAAGGGAAAAAAGCGCCATTTGGTATCTGTCTCTGGGACCCAGCCAGAGTTGAGGCTCTGTTTGAAGAAGGGGGGAGTCTTAAGAGAGAAACTCTAGACAAAATTGAAAGCTGGAAAAACTTTCAAGCTTGACAGACTGGGAGACTGAATTTCTGTACAACACCCATCCACTACCTGGCTCCCTTGCAAACATGTAGCAGAGTCCCACAAGAGCAACAGTAAGAGCAAGCACAAGCACCAAGCACCTATCTTACTGCCCTCCCAGTGTACCTCACCTATGGGCTGAGATGCGCAGAGGTGACCCAGCCAGCCTGCCCACTGAGGCTAGGTAATGCTGCCTGTGGCTTCTGGGATTTTGCTCTCAGTTCACCAGAAACTAAAATTACAGCATGCAGCCTGGATACATCAGCCCGGGAAGCGGAGCCGCAGTGGAGTAGTATGAAATAACTACCAGCGCGGCCCAACTCTCAAAGAAGCTAGCCTTAATTTTACTACAGGCCAATGTAATTTTCTTGCACCCCCTGAGGTCCGCTTCCCAGAAATACCTTCTGTTGATTTGGGGCAGCAAAGAAATACAGGCCAAACCAGAGCAAGGGCTTTTTCCAGCACTAATTGGCAAATAATTTGAACCTGACCAGAAAAATCTGTTGGTGAAGGGAAGGGGATAGTTTTGAAGTTTGAGTGGATTCTGCTTGGCTTTCTTTCCTTAACTAGATGTTGTGTTGTGGTAACAACACATTGTTCCAAGCAGCAGGAGGAGGTCTTGTTAAGCAGAGCTGGAGAAAGCCATGTTTGTAACCATCCCCACTGGCTGACATGCCACTGTTGTCTTACAAGCAGACTTGTCTGCTCACTTACCGAAACCATGGCACAAAGAAGATGGTTGCAAGAGCGTGTGTATCTGTGCGGGTGAGTGTGGTAGCTGCAAACCCCATGTCTCTGCTGATTGCATCAAATTATTTTCACTGAAGTGATCAGAATTCGTGGGCCCAGGGCGGACAGCGTGACCATGGCAACACCGGCTGGGCTGTAGGTTGCAGACACTCTGCAGACAGCCAGGGCAAAGGGGGCTCTTCTCACTCCTGCTGTGGGCCACACATCTTGGGCAAAACCTGCTGGTATCTACAGCATGTCATAAGCATCTGTGGCTTCCCAGGACTTCCTGACTGTCACTGCACCAGGTCCAAGATGTTGTCGTGGTTTAACCCCAGCCAGCAACTAAGCACCACGCAGCCGCTCACTCACTCCCCCCCCATCCAGTGGGATGGGGGAGAAAATCAGGAAAAGAAGTAAAACTCCTGGGTTGAGATAAGAACGATTTAATAGAACAGAAAAGAAGAAACTAATAATGATAATGGTAACACTAATAAAATGACAACAGTAGTAATAAAAGGATTGAAATGTACAAATGATGCACAGGGCAATTGCTCACCACCCGCCGACCGACACCCAGCCAGTCCCTGAGCGGCAAAACCCTGCCCCCCCACTTCCCAGTTCCTAAACTAGATGGGACGTCCTGTGACATGGAATACCCTGTTGGCCAGTTTGGGTCAGGTGCCCTGGCTGGGCATGAGAAGCTGAAAAATCCTTGACTATAGTCTAAACACTGCTGAGCAACAACTGAAAACATCAGTGTTATCAACATTCTTCACATACTGAACTCAAAACATAGCACTGTACCAGCTACTAGGAAGACAGTTAACTACATCCCAGCTGAAACCAGGACAGATGTATACAATGTTAACTTCACAGCAGTAGCAAGGACAGCATTTTTAGTCTCCAGGATGTAAAGAGCAGGACCTTTCCATGAACGCAAGGAAACTTTGTCAGCTGTTGGCAAAACAGTGTCTCTGACATTGAGACCTAGCAGTGCAGACCATCCTGGAAGGGAAGGAGGATTAGCTGGTTCAAGACAGTGACTACATCATGCAAACACATTCCTGCATAGGTAGGAAGGCTGCACAATGAGATCTCCTCCCTTCCCACTCCAACAGGACCCAGTTTTGGTAAATAAGCCTGGCATAAAAAAACAGGCTGCAGTACCTACATTCACAGCTAAGATCATTACAAGATATTTGATTTTCTGTCTTCCAGAAGACAAGGTGGGAAAATCCAACACTTAAGTTCAACCATTCTGTCCAGGTCTTTAGAGGGCTCATTAAACCATTCAGGCAATTGCCTGATTGTTACCAAGTGCTGTGTCATGGAATTGGTAAAGGAAGAATTTTTGTCTTTAATTGCACAGAAAAATCAGGGGCCCAGGAGTCACAAGACTGGGCTTTCCTTCAGCCCGATGAACTGCCTTAGGCTAGTTACTGCATCTCTTGGCAAATGGAAATAATAATTACCACAACATTCACCTGAGTATTATTGGGAGGAGGTAGCTGCATATTTACAAAGGTCCTCGGTGTATTTTGGGTGGGAGATCAGCTAGGAATAACATCCAGCCATCCAC
Source organism: Haliaeetus leucocephalus (assembly GCF_000737465.1). Lineage (NCBI taxonomy): Eukaryota > Metazoa > Chordata > Aves > Accipitriformes > Accipitridae > Haliaeetus > Haliaeetus leucocephalus. Next base: position 8,125,694 of record NW_010972962.1, on the reverse strand, counting down.
TCACCCAAGCTGCACTGGCTGTGTCAGACACCAATACCAACCTCTGCATTTTTCACATACCGTAATTTTCACATACTTTATTTCATTGTTGTAATGCTGCTTGACTCCTGGACAAGTGCATCTCCAGCACACTGCCCAACATGGGGCTTCAGGCATGAGTTGACAGGCCAGTCTGAAAAACACAATTTCCTCTAAGTTAGCTGGCCGGGTGTCATTACATACCTGACATTGTCCAAGGAGGGGAAGCTGGAAGAATTGCCCAAACATGGGATTTTGGAAATCTGTGTACTGTAAAGAGGGACGAGGCCTGACTTCTAGCACCAGTCCTGGCTGCTCTGCCACCAGCCTTTGTGTATAACTTTTTTAGCCAGTCAGTACCTGGATGGGACATCTCCAACAGATGAGGGACCAGAGGTTAAGAATGTCTCCTCTCTCCAGCTAGGTAGAGGTTGGTACATACCTCAGCATTGCATGGGTGGTACCATGTTGTCCATTATGAACAACAGGCTTGAGTATGGCTGCACCCGAGTTCAGTAGCACCCACTGAGGTACTGTGGAGGATGGCTCCAGTTTTGCAGCAGAGCAGCTCACTTTTAGGCACCATCCTCCCTCAATGGCTCAAGGCTTTGAGAGGGAGTGAGCTACCCAACCCAGTTTAAAAATGGCCACACATCTCCCCTTCCTCCTCACTCTGCACCCAGAAGCTCTCAGAGCATATTCTTAACTTCATTAAAAAAAAAAAATGTTGCTAGAGAAGAGATGATAAGGAGCACACACAGCTTCTATGTCCCAATTGCTGGGGAAAACGTCTCTCTGCGCTATGTCTCCAAACAACAGGAGATGAGACAACAGGCACAGGACAGAGCTGAACATCAGTAGCAAGGATGTGATGATTGAAGCTGGAGATCTGGTTTAAGTTTAAAGCCTAGATATACACAGAGAGGATAGCGCCTGAGATCCATGCTGCTTATGTTGACAAGCCTACACAGGCCAGGCATGGAGCCAGTCCTGTTCTCCTGGAGTGTCTCACTCACATCCATTCTTTCAGTCTATGAGCTTCCCATGATTTTATTGGTGGTCCAGATCTCCTGCAGACCATATGTTTGACATTACTGGCGAAAGCAGAGGTTAAAAAGATTAGAACTCCTTTTGAAGTTAGGGGAAGGAAAAACTTTGGAGAATGACTTACGGCTACAAGTAGCTCCATCATTCAAATGCAGACACCTATTTGACCCATGACTGGGGTTGGATGTAAGGACAAAGATGGTTGCTTTAAAAAATCCTGGTCAAAGGTAAAATGGAAAACCATAAAGTGCAAAACAACAGAGCACATGTTCAAGAAATTGAACTCTAGGACACAAATTCAATTCACTACCATGCTGACTGGCTTTCAGACTGTGACTACACAGTAGTTCACAAGTCTGTTTTCAAAAAGTGCATGCATATACACACACATACAGGTAAATGTAATATATGTAGCTATTATTCACACATGATTTCTTGGCAGGCATTCACCATGACTTTAGCAAGACTTGACACTGTCTACCACAATATTCTTATATTGAAGTTAGGATGTTAGGGTCTGGATGGGTGGACTAGCAGAAGGTAAAAAAATGGTTTAGATGGTTAGGCTCGGAGAGGAGTGGATATATGTCATACTCTACCCCAAGGCTGGTAACAAGTGGGGTACTGCAGGGATCTATGCTGGGGCCTGTCCTGTTTAAACATCTTGCAGTTGTCTGGATGAGGCAATGGAGTGCTTGCTCATCATGTTTGGAGACAACATCAAAGTAGCAGGGGGCAGTTGGTATGCTTGAGTGCAGGGCTGCCATTCAGATGGCCATGGAGGAATAGCCTGATAGGAACCTTATGAAATTCAGCAAGCAAATCCAAAGTTCTGCACTTGGGAAGGAAGAGCCCCCGCAGCTGTACAGGCTAGGACTGATGGGCAGGGGAGCAGCTCTCCAGAAAAGGATCTGGGGATCCAGGCAGAGGGCAAGCTGGGCATGAGCCAGCAGTGTGCCTTGGCAGCAAAGGTGGCCAAAGGCATCCTGGGCTGTATTAACAAGGTCACAGCCAGGAGGTTGACAGCTGTGTTTATCCCCCTTCTCTAGGTATTCAGATGCCACTGGAGTACTGAACCCAGTTTTGGACTCCCAATGCAAGAAAAACGTTAACATATTGGAGCAAGTTCAGCAGACACCACCAAGATGGTTGGGGGCTAGAGCCCTGTGAGAAGAGGCTTAGGGAACTGAACTTGTTTGGCCTGGAGAAGAGATGGTTTTGTAGGGGACAAACAACAGCCTGACAGTTCCTACAAGGAGGTTATCAAGAAGATGGAGCCAGGTTCTTCACCGTAGTGCACAGTGAGAGGACAAGAGACAACAGACATAAATTAAAATGAAAGATGTTCAGGCTGCCTATAAGGAAAAGCATTTTCACCATGAGGACAGTCAAGTATTGCCCAAAGAGATTGTGCAGTCACCATCCTTGAAGGTTTTCAGGACTCAACTGTCAAAAGCCCTGAGCAACCTGTTCTCATCTTATAGCTGACCTCGTCCTTCTTTGAACAGGAGGTTAAACTAGAGACCTCCTGAAGTCCCTTCCAACCTGAACAATTCTGTGATTGTATAGTTTTGAAAGGCATTTGGGAGCCTGAGCATTATCCACTTAAGGAGCAAACACAATACCATGTGAGTTGATTGGCCAATCACTCTGCACGAGTAGAAACTACCCAAAAGTCACAGTGAATCATTTGCAAAAAGATTTGTTTGCATAAAACAATTAATTGAAAATTTTAGACTAACAAATAGTTGAGCAAGTGGCTGTCTGTCTGTTCTTCACAACCTGAGAAGAAATGCAATTTCAGTGACTTTATTACCCAGTTACAGACCAGTTTTCCTTAGTGCCCAGTCACCAGTTAGTAGATTGAAATCTGTGTTCTCTCTCATTGAGGGCTGTCACCTATACATGAAAAAGAATGAGAATGCCAAATACCAAAGCAGTTAGAAATATTTCTTTGATTGTTACTATGGCATCTTCCAACTGAAAACTCAGATTGCTTCACTGATGTTAATTAATTAAGCCTAGAAACACTTACGCTGGGAAGTTTGATATCATTACCCCTTTTTACAAATGGGGGGAAAACAAGATACAACATTCACTCAGGGCCACTCAACAAATGAGGGGCAGAACCAGAAATAAAACCAGGGAATCCTGGCTCAGAGAATCCCCTTATAATCTCTAGATAAAGCTTCCTTCCTGTAAAATTCCATCTAAGCTCTTCATAGAATAATTACAGCCAATTTATTTCCTCACTCGTTAACAATGAAATCTGACAGGCTTTGTACTCAGGATGCTGAAGCTCAGTTAGGGGACCAAGGCTCTTCTCCATGAGGGGAGGCCTGGAATGTCAGTCTTTAGGTGGCTTAGTAGGGGCATGGTTCCAGTTGCCAGGTACTTGAACTTGTGCCCAAATCCCTGTGGCAAAGCTTTAGGGAAGAACTGGAACGTAAATGACCAAAGTGATCTACCACAAATGTTAGGGAAGGATTTAGTCAAATAGCATCTGTTTTTGTAATGACAATGGTTTGCCCTCAGTGGCACTTAAGAAGTATGAAAGAATATTTACCTGCCTTGGTATTAGTTTGGTTTCTCTTTTCCTTCTATTTCATTTTCCTATGAGCCGTGCAGGCAGTTTTTCAAGTGAGCAAGCTGAAAAAGCTCTGAGACACAGGGAGATTCATGGCAGTACTTCAGATGTGCCTCTCAATTCTGTCTTCTTCAGTTCCATCAGATCCAGAGCACATAAAGTTCCTGAGGGCTTACAGCTCACTAGCAGTGACTTGCACTACCTTGGGAAATGTAGGAAGGCAATGAGTCATGGACTTCTCTACCTTCCCTACCCAGGGCAAATGGCTCACCATCCTCTCTGTCATCACTCCAAGGTTTCCTCAGAGGCCAAGAAACTGAGACATGAAGAGCTCCAGAAGTGCTGACCATCCAATATTTTGAAACTAATGACTCTGAAGGTTGCTCAGCATCTCTTAACCACAGACCACTACGTTTGAAGCTGGAGCACTCCAAACTAGGGGACACATTTAAATATGTACCCTACTTGCTCAGCATCACATGAAGCAGGCTCTGGCAGAGGATGGGCAGACTCAAGATTTTCATATTAAAAAGCCTGTACTTTCGCTGCTCTGATGAATTTTCCTTCTGCAAAGCAATACAAGAAAGACTATTCCCACAGAGCTTCCGGGGAAATTCTGCATGCCCTCTGCCTTGCTCTCTTCAGCTTTTGGCTATATGAAAGCTTTCTGCAGGGTAGAGTTGAGGACACCGATCATGAAATCCAGAGGCCAGAAGAGGTGAGGGAGGAAGCATCTTTTACAAGAAATCCTTGGGAAGTGTGGAAGCTAATCTTCCCTGGGTCTTCAGTGCCATCTGCCCCACCTCTACCAAGTCTCCAAGCTCAGGTTCAGTAAGTGGTATGTTTCAATTGGCTTTGAACATCTAGAAATAGTTTGCTATTTGCAGTCCCCTCCCTCAAAACTCCATTTGTGGCTACACGTGGTTAACAAATTGCTTCTTCTTTGGCCCCAGATGTCTGCTATAGCCCTTCCCTTTCCCTCTTGGGCATTTTTAGCCACCAGGACAGAGTATGCATTGCCTCCTGCAGTGAGGCAGACTGACAGAAAACAATGGCAGGAAAGCCCATTGTCTTAACATTTGGGGCCAAATCACCTAGGCTCTGCCTGCCCACTTCCCTTGGTCCAGCATTGTCTTGGTGATCTATGAAGCAGAAGTTCATACACCCCTTCTCCCACAGGGATTATAAGGTTCCAGACTCCCAGCCAAGGTCTGGGGAGTGGGACGGGGGGTGAAAGGGGGGAACAGAGAGAAGAGGGAAAGCACAGAGTAGAGCATTTGTGTCTGTCAAAGCAAAACTAAAAAGGCCTGGGGAACAAAGGAGGTTGGCTTTGGCTTTGGCTCATGATCAAAGCCTGGAGGTGGCTGTGGCTTTCTGAAGTTCTAGCTGAAAGTAGCAGAAAGAGGCTCTTTTTTTACGATACTGATGGCACTGAGACCTGCTTACAGGGGTCCAAAACTGCAGAAAGAAAGTGAAAGCCAAGGATGTGAGCTTTCCCATCACCCTGATTTTCACTTGGAGGGGGAGAGGTTGGTGAGATTTGAGTGTCATGTAGCAGAGAAGAGAGTTTAGGCTGTACTACCTCAATGGCTTCCAGCAGATGAAGAGCAAACACAACCACAGCTGCCTATCTGGCTGAAGTAGGGTCAGGGGAGGCTGCAGGACAGGGAAGGGGCTATTTCTTCACCAAGCTGTGTGTTCAATGGAAACATGCACTGGCAAGAAAGGAGAGTTCAGCTGAAGCCTAAAACATGAAATTGAACAAGTGGCTTTTTAACAAAAAGCTACAGGGGAAGTTCCACAGCCTGTTTCACTGCAGCAAATGATGGCAAAACATTGCAGCCGAGGAGAAGGGAGTCAGGTTAATGTGTAATTAAGAAGGGACTTGATACTCTGCTGAGCTAAAATTTGCGTTAATTGTTGTATATACACAGTTTTCTTGTGGGCATCTAGCTCTTTCAAATGTAGATGAGAATGAGTGAGGACATTCTCAAGAGAGCATAGCCTTTTATGGTGTTGAATCTTTGCCCAGAAGTCACACCAGCCTTCTGTTTGTTCACAAATACCCCACTATATCAATCACTTACCATGGAGCCTGGTAATTAACATAAATCACTGGGATTGATAGGTTAGGAAGCACTAGATACAGTAACTAGCAACAGTTGAAGCAGCCACTTAAGAAGCTTCTTGGGGTGATAAACATGCCTTTCTTTCAGGAGTTCCCCAGTTCAGGAGTACTGTTGATGTATAATAATACTCTCTCTCAGAATTTCTTGCATACCAAAGGATTCTGGCAATCTGCAGAAAACAAGGAGAAAGGCTGAGCTAACCCAAGAGTGGCTGGTTTTTATGTCTCTTTCCATCCTGAGACACAGGAACATTTTTACACGCTAGCATGTTGGTGTCTCACTGTGGCTCAGCTGGGATTGATGTCAGATGGCATAGTGGCTTGTCCAGAAGAAGGACTAACAACACATGAAAATGTCTTCTATGGCCACTGGAGCTGTAGGAGAAGAGACCTGTACAGCTGTTCATGTTAACAACTCACAAATAATATAACCAACCAATAGGAAGGTTACTGTAATTTCATCAGGCAAATATTATTCAACCATCTGAAGAACGGCTTGACTAATGAAAAGGTTATTTGTGAATAATTCCAGAAGATGATAACACATTGGAAAAAGTACAGAGAAGAGATACTAAGCTGATTAAAGGACTAGAAAGCATGTCTTACAGTGAAAGACTCCAGGAGCTTAATCTGCCTGAACAAAGAAAGACCAGGTGAAGGCTTGACTTGATCACTGTTGAAACTGGCAGGCAAATAAATAATACAATGATAGAGAACTGAAATTGGACAAATCCTGACTGGAAAAAAACCCCACATGATTTTTTAGAAGTGAGAGTAATTAACCAGTTTATGTAAGGCTTCTGGAGGATTTCTCCATTTGCTAACAATATGTAAAAAAAAAAAAAGAAAAAAGAATTTAAAAAAAGCAATTCAGTGTGATCCTGCAGCCTATGGTATGCAGGAGCTCAGACTAATGATGCCATTGGCTCCTTCCCACTTTGTAATCTCTGAACCAATAATCAAGTTACTCAAAACTGATAGCAGAAGGTAAGGTACCGATACACTATTCGTGAATGTTATTCAGCAAGCTCTAATTATGATGTTTGTAATGACTGAGCAGATCAATGGAAAGACTCCTAGTGATGACATCACCTTGGGTAACTCACTGTCTACAAGACACACCTTCACTCCCTTTGTTCTCCAGGGAGCAAAATCCTCTTTGCAGATGCCTTTTGCCCCTTGCCATGCCTATCACTCTTTGCCTTCCACCAGCGAAAGGAACTTAGCACTAACTCAGGAAGGATTTGTGAGGTTTAACTCACTAAGGATTGCACAGTGCTTTAGGAGCCTCATCTGGGAGATTCAGTCTATTCCTGTGCAATCCCACTCACTTATTCCCTTAGACATATCTGGCAGCTACTGCAATAACAACTTTAAAAACAGATTTTGGCAGAGAATTAAAAAAATTAAAAGCATCCCAACTTTAAAGGCTAGAACAGGGATTAGACAACGCTGCTTGATGTGGTAATTCACAGGGAAATGAAAAGTTCCTTCAGTCATGACTGTGTATCATTCGCTGAATAAAAAGTCACTGCCTGAAACATTCCCAGTTCCATGTAGCTAAAAAAAAAAAAAAAAAAGCCTCTCTTCTTGTGGCCAAATGCAAAGTCACTCTTTGGATCATGGGATAATGTCATAAGGGTTTGTTCTGATTCATTTTAAGAGAGGAGGTTTTTATATCAGTGAACAAGGCAGTTCAGAAAATCAGTTCAGCCTCCACCCCATCAGCAGATTTCACATCTAAAATCATAACAAAAGCTGCTAGAAGGGAAATAGGCCCACTGCCCAGCTGCCTTTCTTTGCGTAGCTACTTGAAACCAATTTTGGAGAAAGCTCTTAGCCTCTAGACTGAACACTAGTTGGAGTTGAAATAAATATGAATGAACAATGGTTAGGATGCTCAAGAACTGACAGCCAGTTGGTAATGTGGTAATGTGGTTGTACTGGAAGACAAGAGAGGGACTGGTGAAGACAGAAGTCCAGGGGTGAGGATTCCTTTGACAGTGGGTTGCTTTGCTGAAGTATATATAATAATTCCTTGTACTTCTATAAAGCTTTCTTTTCAAAGACCTCCAACTTTTTTATACATGGGGAGATAAAACTGTCCCTATCTTAGACCTGCCAAGAGGTACAAACAGGGAAATTTAACTGGCCTTATCTCAGAGCTGCCAAGAGGTACAGAGAAAATGAACTGCTCGAGATCACACAGGAGGAGTGCCTAATGTAAGGCACTTAACTGAAAGACCTAAACTATAGTTCTCATGCCAACCTACAGCTAATGGAAAGATACAATTTCATCTGCTCTCTGGAGTGGCACATTCCCCTAGTTGACTATAGCAGTTGATGAGGCTTTAAATATCTAAGCGTGGATGGGATGAGGTTAAGACCTCAGCCCAACCTCTTTATGCCTTGTTTTAGCTCCACTCCTTCCACAAAACTCACTGAAATCAGTGGGAAACCTCTCAAGTACGCCAATGAGCTTAGAAGAAAGCCATGCAGCTGAAGATCCAGGCCTTGGTGGTTACCATTTGGTTTTGGGAATTTTAGTCTAGATTTTCAAAACAGTTCAGCTGCTGGTACCAACCCATTGCCAGGACTGTTTCGTTCAGCCTGATTGGGAATGGGTGTCATTTCCTGTGGGAGAGTCAGAGGCTGGGGAGGTGCAGCATTACCCCAGTGACAACTCTGAGCCATGCTTCCAAACATCACACATGTTTCCAAAGCGGCTGAAGTCCTGGATGCAAACACAGTGGAAGGCGGTCTCTGTGTACTGTTCCAGTGCCCAGGATTTCTGGATAGCCACAGTCATACTGGAAAATTCATAATTTTGCTCAAGAACTTCAGCCACTCCTACCTAATTTCTCTTGATCAGTCAGTGAGTTACAGGCTCCTTCTGGAACAGACACAATCTTGCAGCAAGCAATGGCAATGAACACAGAGAGCAGGCAGCTACTCCATCCTCCCTGTTAACCTGAGATTGCAGCAGAGTTATGGAAGATTACACACCCCACCCATCCTGGACTGCATTGCCAATTGCAGGCTGTTCCCTTTCTCAAGAAAAAAAATCAGAATCAATCAAACGGCCTTTGCTCTTTGTTGTATTTCACACAATTTGACCTTTCTGCTCAGCAGTTCTAACAATGAGAAAATGAAGCCAAGATTGGTAACTGGTAGATTTGCTTAAAAAGTTTAAATGATAAATGCATCTGACTGAATGAACCCAGGAGGCCTACAGCAATTCAGCCTCTCTAAATCTTGGGATTTTATTGAAAGGGGTATAGCTGCATGTGATATGAACATATGCAGTGGGAAGACATGAATGGCCTATTTCTAAGCTTACTCTTGTATTACCAAAGCCCTTGGATACATAAGGGTGTACTGTCCATAAAGCCTGGCACCCAGGAAGGACCACTAACCAATATGCTGTCTCTTGCTTCCACTCATAGCTGAGTGTGTTTGACCAAGGAATCATACAGCTCCTTATAAGCTGAATTCATCACTGCTCTGTCTGAGCATCTCCATGCAGGGCCAAAATCAAGACCTCCGAGGACTTGCTGGCAGTAGGACAGAATTCGGTCACAGCAGCATTTCAGGGGTGTGTCATCTAGGCTCTTACAAAGAGTCTGACAGCTCATGATGTCAGTGATACCTAGGCAGTGATTTTTTAACTCTCTCAGTGAAGGAGACCTTTCAGCTATTTGCTCTGAAAGTCTGTTCTCATATCATTCCTGGGAGGAACCATACAGAGCCCAGTCCTGGGGAAGAGCCACCCAAGCATTTATAGCAGCTGGAGATGTAAGATACTATTGTGGCTGAAGAATGGGCTAGGATTCTTGTCAAGGTACCCGTTAGTCACTGGTCTCAGTGTGCTGCTCTCTGAAGACAATGCAGTGCTGGGTCCTGAATTCACATAAAAAGAAGGAAAAAGAAACCACCAAAAAAAAACCCAACAGGGGATATTTTCCATAAGCTGAACTTAAAAACAAAAAAAAAGGAAATTGTCCTTTTTTGGATGAAAATCTGGAACCCATATACTTTCCTATGTAAATTACTTGCATTGTTTTTAATTAAAAAAAAAAAAGTGAAAAATGTTTACTCTTTTCCTCATCTTTCCTTTCTTCCCTTCCACTCTGATCCTGTGCCGTCACTGGAAAGGGGGTAAGAGGAAAATTGACAATAAAGCCTGGGTCCCCCATACTTCTGAAGAGAGTAAAATGTTCTTTGCTGGAAAATTTTTGAACAAAGGGCTATGAGAGGCTCCACATCTTGACATTCGACATGTTGAGCTCTGCCCTCTGTAGTTTCTGTATTCTTCAGGGAAATCCATTTGCCCCTGGGGTTAAGTGCTTCAATTATTAATCCAGGTATATAATCAAGGCTGAATACAGCCACTATGTGAAAGCAGTGTGACTGCTTTCTCATGATATGACTGACAATATTCACAAAAAGTGTAGAGAATGTGTGACCTCTTCATGTTCCTGTGTAACTCTGCTCCTAATTAAATTACCTAAAGGTGAGTTGATCAGAATGAGACCTCCCGTGGGACAGGTAAGTTGGTGCATATGGTTTTTATTCTCCCTGTTTTCCAATTGTTATTTCATTAAAAAAACATCAGTTATAAAATATCTGGAGTGGATCCTGAGCTACATATGGAAGTGGATTGTTTGACAGTGCCGGATGCTACCGTAACATGTACGTCACCATGCCTTTCTCAGTTGGTGACTAGTAGTTTGCAAAGTCTGGGTGAGCATGGAGTGATTTTACCACATGAGTGAGATGCTATGTAAAAGCAGTCGTATGGTGTTTGAGGTTTGTCTTTGTAACTGGCTCCAGCATTCAAATACACCTCCTCCCAAGCTGTTGTTTCCTACTCTGTACATAAATCTTCCATCCACTTAGCCTGAACTTTGGGTTTTGCTATGAAAGACCCTATAGATATGAGACATGATTGCCTAGAGAGGGCAGGCAGATAATCTCAGTTGTAGAGTTATATTTTGCAGTGTTAGCTTTCCGGGTTTGCCCTTTAAAGATATGACAGTTGTATATAAGTGGAAGTAATTTAGCCCTGGAGGGGTGAAATTCTTTTTTTAAGCTCTTCATGTAATCTTAGTTTGTTATTGCAAAAAGATCTCTAACCAGGAGCAACTGGGTCCAATCTGATGCTGAATTATAAATAACTAGAAATCCTGGGGCAGTCCTCTGCAGTGCCGGAGCAGTTGCCAGATGCACTTGGCATCAGATGTATGTCCAACTCAAATGCATTTGCCTGTATTTCACCCACAGGTACTGCAAACAGGAGGGCAGCTGCGGAGGTGTCTTGCTGACTGCCCTGCAAGTGAAGGCTCACCAAAATACCATCATACTGGTTCAAAGGATCAGATGGGGTGACACCCTGCAAAACTAGCAGCTGTACAAATACAGAGTAGAAGACAGTCCCTGCCTAGAAGAGGTACAAGGCTGCAACTGGCAATAGAGAAGTGCAATGATTGCCTCTGGTTGTTCAGCAGCTCAGAAAACCCTTGGAATTGATTTGGCTCTGCAGACACTTTAAAAACAAATTTAATACCTTTCCAGTAAATCCCTCTGTTTTACTGCTAGCATGAAATGCCCTGACCACCATTTTGCATAAAAGCATGAGGTCGCTACAGTCAGTATTGGATTATGTGTACTCTTCAATGGGATCACCATGATTTCAAAATGATGAAAGAGTATTTTTGTACCGCAGAAGCAGTAAGATCTTCAGTTACCCAGAACTAGGTCATCAGAAGCTAGGGCAGGGCAGAGCCGGGAATATCAACCCACCAGTCTTCGCCCACTCCATCTGGAGTATGGACTGGTTTATATGAACAGGCAGAATGTTTGGACAGGAATTCATGTCAGGTCAGGTGCTATGGACCACATCTTCATCATATTTACATATATGATTTCTAGGCAGCTCTGCCCCTTGGACACTTACTGAGGTTAGACTAGATAGCAAGGTACCCTCAAAGCACTGGACTAGAGTTATGGGATCAGTTACCCTTAGGGAGCAAGACCTAGTCTCTGATTGATCTTCACAGTTGGGAAGAGCAGTTTTTCCTGTAATGGTGAAGTTAGAGCCCATACTGTAAAAGCTGGCAAAAGAAAAGGAAGGTGAATGTTTTTTCTGGTTCCTTTGGGTAGGGTGACTTTTGGCAAAAACATGTGATTCAGTCTAGCTTTGTTTTGTGGGCAGTTCAAGAATATCTTTGTCTATCTAATGATGTGGGGAAATAGCTTGTTCTTTGTGAGATGAGGAATATTTCCAGCCAGCTAGCTTGAGCTACCTTTAAATTATTTGATCTAGTAGTTTGACAGCACTGAAGAGTTTACCATGGGCTAAAAGGTGACTGGAGTGTAAATATACTTTCACTGATCAACAAATCCCTTACAACAGGCCACCTGTAAATATTGCTGTAGTCCTTATCTTGTTAACCTAATAGACTGCCTCGCCTCTACAGGAGGGAGACTATTTCTTCATATCCAGGGATGTGACAGGGCAAGGCCAGATGGACAGTGCTTATGAAATAGAAAGAGGGAAGACAATCTTATTGCAGAGACTATGCAAAGGTCACAGCGTACACATTGTGCATCATCAGGACTTTCAAATTGCTTGTAAGTTTTTAAGTAAAATGGGTCGAGGGAGACTACAGCAGATGAAAAAAGTTTAGGGAACTAGCCAGAGACAGTTATGCAAGAGCCTAAGACTTAAAACAGATTTCTACATACGCTCTTGCTGAACCTCATTTCTTGTTGCTTTATGATGATTCCTATTTTTTTTTAAGTACTCATCCCAGGTCTAGCTCAAACCTGAGCTAAGCAGACAGAAATGAATGGAACACTACCCTGTTTAACTCTGTTTTTCTGCTATCCCCTCAGGTGTAAATGACTGACTGGCTTCAGAAGCACAAACACGTAGAAAAAGGAGTGATGATGCATTCACTGCTTGCAGCAATGAAGCCCTGGGGCCTTCTCAGCCTGCGGTTCTCAGATCAAGCAGCCATCAAACCACATGACACTGCAAATTTATGTCCCTCTCCTCCTTCCCAGCTCTCCACCCTTCATAAAATCCATCAATATTCCTACTCCAAATTCCCCAGAGACACTTTATTACCAGACATAGACAGACAGCCGTCAGTGAGGTACAGCTCAGAAGTAGCTCACTGAAGAGCCTGCTGGGATAAGGGAGGGAACTGCTGTGGATGTATTGTTCTAGTCCCATCATTTCCCAAAATACTGAATGAAATAATAACTTGTTTATAATGATGCATGACATCAAGTCAATACTACATACCAGCACTTGAGACACAACTTTGAACCCTATGACCTTCCTCCAAGTGAGAAAGTCTTTAGGGAGGCCATGGGATGCAGAAAGCCCTATCCTTCTTGTTCTCTAGAATAATTTTTTTTTTTTTCTGGAATTAAAAAATGGGCAGGACCACATCTACTTGCCATACTCAAACCTGCCTGTTTTCTTTTCCCTTAGAGCTGATCACTCTGGCTTAAGGCTGAAGATACCTCCCTTGCCAAGAAGTGATGGGAGTGATACACCAATTCATTTCACAGCAGATTTTTGACATAAAATGAACCATGTCCAGGCATTTGAGCCATTCTCCTCCAATAAGCTATAGGAGGAAAAAATTCCATTCCCTATCTGCGTCGAACCATGTTCACATTACATAACTATCCTCTCCCTATGCCTTTACATAACCTGCTTAAAAGTAACTGGTCTTACAGGTTCACAGCTTTCTTTTTGATACACTCTTTCTTTGCCATAATACTACAGCTAAATCCCTTTGTGCTACACTGCCACCAATTCCACCTTCCTTTGATGGTGCACTAGGTACGCTGCCTGGTTGCATTCCATGTTTCTAAGCAACAAAGAGCATTTGCCGACCAGTTAACCTCTTGTATTTTCCTATTTCACAGTGTAGTAAAAGTGAAAGCAATCCAAAGTTTAGAAGGGAAAAAAAAAGCCAAAACAAACAAGAACTGATCCTATTCTCCTGAGAGAAGATCTGCTTTAAGGATGTAATCTAATGCACCTTCTATCCCATCCTCTCTGTAGGCAGCTGCTTCTTCCAAAGAAAGGAATAATGTCTTCAGCATCAGTGTGGGTGACTTATGTCTGGGGGACTAGAAAGTCTCAGGACTGAGCCCTGCTGACAACTTAAGCTGCTTTGTGTACAAAAACTCATGCATGGAAGGCAAAAGCCTTGTTTTGTTGCCCTCAAAAGGGAAGAAGGTTTAGAGTCTTGCTAAAACCAACCTTTGATCAGCTGTACACATCTAGACAATGTTGTCTTCAGTGTCCCAGATGGTCCCAGCTGTTGGCATAAGCAATGACAATGACATTCATTTCTCTGCATGAGACTTACCACATACATCCCATGCAATTCCAATTTTTCAGGTGCCTGCTGATGGGAAGTGAAATTCACCAAGAGAAAAGCTGTCCTTGAGGCCCACAGGAACCAAAACCCTGTGGAAGATAGTCTCAGTGGGGAGGATTAGTTGCACGATCACTTCCGGCTACTATCTAATTTTATCTGTGTATCACTGATACTGAATGTCATTCTTTTTATCATGAGAACCCCTCAACAAACAGGACTAAAAATAAAAAGCAAGAGCTCGAAGTTGGCACAAACTGTGCTACAAGGACTCCAATTTGTATAGCAGGAACTATAATCACTCTGAGACGTGCCCAAGCCCTCAGGCATCCCACGGGATTTCAGTCACTTGTTTACAAGGTGTTTTGATTTGCAGCTGTTTGACTACTGTGGCATTTCAAGAGGGGGCGGTTTGAAAGGATGTTGTTACTTTGGATGTTGGGATTGGAAAATGGGTATTGAAAAATCACACAAGAAAACAGGCGAGTGCTGTCTTTGTTCTTCCCCCCCATACATATGAATGATGTCAGTGCTGGGGAAAGGAGCTCCAGGAACAGATCCAGAGGCCAATGCTTTGGAGTGAATAAGCAGGGAACAGGTAAAGCCCCGAAAACGGACCCGTGCCCCAGCCTACCACACCAGAGTGCCCCATATCTGTCTGGAGAAACTAAGCTCTGGAGGTAAGAAGGGAACTGTCCAAGCCCATCACTTTTCTGGCTTTTCTAACAAGGTTGCCAGCAAATAAATTGATACTGTGCCATGGACACCCCTAAGAACTGGGCTAAAGGCCGTCACCAGCTCACTTCAAACAGGCCAGCAGCTGAAATGGATTTGGTCACTGGCTCAAAGTGATTTAGCAATTTAGATGGCTCTTTCCATCATTCCTGCTCTCCTGACCTGGACTGTTCCTCTTTCAGAGCTGCATTAAGCTAATGCCCACTTTCTTCTGGTCCTTCTTGGGATAATGGATTCAGATATGCAGAAAGAATGTAAAAATCCATCTGTTATCTGGGATGAGTGATTTACACAATAGTGCCCAAGAGTGTTTGTTTAACACTGTGGACAGCAAGAACCCTGCAAAGTTGTAACATGCTGAGAAAGGGAAAGCAAGAAGAGAGGAGAAAATAGCCTGGCAGTTTTAGAACTATGTCCACTGAGCTGTGTACGTTTTTTGGCTTAGTTAGCTGTTTGCCTGTTCTTTGGTGGGAAACCAGGATGGACTTGTGGAGCTTTTCCCAGGCTTTAGAGCGTTACTCTCTTGTTTCCAGCACTGGGTTTTTGTATGTGTTAATTGACATACAGAAACTCATGTAGAAAATACAGTGCCAAGAGAATATTTACCTTGTAAATGTTTCATCTGCTGCCCCTCTCTCTTTTCGTGTGATTTTACGAGTGATGACTGACTTGAAGCGCCATGCACCCTTGAAGAAGCATCACCCCTGCCAACCTTGGACACAAGCCCCTTGCCTGCCCAGTGTGTGCCAGCAACCTGACCACACTTTCTTGGCAAGCAGCAGCCATCTCCTCATTTTCTTGAGGTAAAAGAGGGCTTGGCCTAGAAAGTAAAGCATAAAAATGGAAAGAGTCAGTCAGATTATAACATGAAAAATTGTTGTTTTTCTAGCTGAAGAAAAACCCACCCTGTGTTTGATTCTGAATGACACTGATCAGTTTGGCACCAGCAGCTTCTCCACTGGAGACATAAGTGACTTCTCTTTAAGCAAGCATCAGAATTATCTAGGCTGGCATTACAGTCCATCACACTCCTTGCTTTCTCTAAGCAAAGTTGGAGGGGAAAATCTGCATTTGCATTGCACATGTCATTGAAGATCTCAAAGTGCACTACTTACCCTAGCCCACGCAGCAAATCTCTATCGAGGTCGCAGAAATCCTGACTCTCTCTCCTTACCTCCAGCCAGATTGCCTTTTCCCCAAGGTTAGCTATGACTACTGCCATCAGGGCCGTGCTATACTGTCACCACCTTGCCACATGTACCAGTTTTAGACTCCCTGTTTTTCACCCATACCTATGGAAAACTGTCTGCAAAGAGGCTGCTAGAAAGGAAGTCAAAGATTGCTGAAGTCTATTCTAATCCACGGTGTCTATATTTATGCAGCCCTTGTCACAGCAGAGCAGAGAAAATGTCACTGGAACAGTTTTCTTTTTGCCAGCAGGGAAGAGGTTTAAAAAGAGGCAGTATAGCCTCTATTTGATGATGTATTTGTACAAATGTTTAACTTGTAATTTAATTTAAAAATCATCTTCAGTGTTGATTTATATTCCTGGCAGTGAAGTCAGGAGATTGGCAATCCCATTCCATTTCAGTCCATGCTCTGACAGAGGCAGTAACGCAGATCAAAGAGAAGAATTCTTACAGCACTCACATTTTATCATCCTGAATGTTTTCAAGTTCTCACTCTGATATTCATGGGCAGATTATGTAAGTACTAGATTTATACTTCTGAAGGCCAAATAGTAAAGATTGGAATGTTGTATCATTAACAGGAAGTATTTGGAAATAACTGAATTGAAACAAGGTACAACATCCTGTCAAGTGAACACTTGACACGAGCAGCACTGCTTTCCTTGATATGTCGTCTTGCTCCAGTCTTTCATAGGGTCAGACATTTGTTTTCATGCTATAGAATATCAAATTAACTGCACATTATTACACACTCTAAGTCTTGCTTTCCATCTAAATATGTCAAGCTGACATTTTGATTGCCTTAGTAATTGCTAAATATTCAAGCACTTGATTGCCTTAGTAATTGCTAAATATTCAAGCACTTGAATTCCATCATTAACAGTTTACCCAGATGGTGAGAGAGGGAGAAGTAAGCTGCGGACCTTCTGTGAATTCTTTAGAGGGTAAGAACTTACACTTCATTACCTAACTGGTCAGAAGAACATGAAAACTTGCCTTGACACCCCCCTCGAGCCTCTCTGCCTCTCTGCAGCATAGCTCATAAATACTGATAGGTTTAGCTGCCTAATGCCGTGGGGACTCTGACACCACAGCAGTACCCCTTTTTTTATAAAAAAGGGAACGAACACAGGCAGAGGTTAGCAGATGGGCCGAAGGATGAGACCGCTGCGGAGCAGGACCCAGATGTGCCCCCGGCCGGAGGCTGCCGGCCCACCCTCTAGCCCACGGCAGCTGTGGGGCTATCAGAGCCGGACAGGCCCCCCTCTGCACTGGCCCTGCTGCCGTCAGCCACCCCAGCGCAG
>NW_010972962.1:8107966-8108270 GCF_000737465.1 Haliaeetus leucocephalus | reverse complement strand
CCCGCCCCACACTAACCCCGTCCCCACACTAACCCCGTCCCCACACTAGCCCCGCCTCGCGCGCGCAGGGGGTGGGGCCGGGGTGGTAGCCTGAGCGCGCCCCGCCAGGCGGGGTGGCAACGGCCACGGCCCCGCCCCAACCCTTCCCCCGCGTCCCGGAAGCGCTTCGGCCTGGCGGCCCGGAAGTGGTGGCGGGGGGGCTCGCCGGGGCGGCTCAGGGGGACACCGGCGTTATGTTTCTAACGGCGGCGGCTTGTGAGTGGCGCAGAGAGGAGCGGGGCTGGGGGGGTGGGGCGGTGGAAGG